>NW_022161696.1:0-12053 GCF_008728515.1 Papio anubis
AAACCTCAGTAGTAGCACTTGTTACTTTGTTACCAGTAGAAAGTATAATTGTTTTTTTTTGAGACTGAGTGTCCCTCTGTCGCCCAGGCTGGAGTGCAGTGGTGCGATCTCCATTCACTGCAAGCTCAGCCTCCTGGGTTCACGCCATATTCCTGCCTCAGTCTCCCCAGCAACTGGGACTACGGGCGCATGCCGCCACGGCTGGCTAATTTTTGTATTTTTAGTAGAGATGGGGTTTCACCATGTTAACCAGGATGGTCTCGATCTCCTGACCTTGTGATCCGCCCGCCTCGGCCTCCCAAGGTGCTGGGATTACAGGCATGAGCCACCGTGCCCAGCCAAAAGTATAGTTTTTTAAAATTATATCTCAGTTTTCACAGGTGTCTTGGAATGTTATCATTGCTTTGAAATTATGAGATTTCTTAGATGTGACACTAGATCTGATTCTAATTGTGTTAATGAAGCACATGTATTACTGTATTGATTATATATTACTGGATAATGAATGACCCACAATTTGGGAGCTTTAAATAATAACCCATGATTCTGTTGGTCAGCAGTTTGGGCTGTGCTCAGCTAGGTGGTCATTTTGTTTCGTTTTGTTTGAGACGGAGTCTCACTCTGTCACCCAGGCTGGAGTGCAGTGGTGCAATCTCATCTCACTGCAAGCTCTGCCTTCCAGGTTCATGCCATTCTCCTGCCTCAGCCTCCTGAGTAACTGGGACTACAGGCGCCTGCCACCACACCCAGCTAATTTTTTGTATTTTTAGTAGAGACAGGGTTTCACTGTGTTAGCCAGGATGGTCTTGATCTCCTGACCTTGTGATCCGCCCGTCTCGGCCTCCCAAAGTGCTGGGATTACAGGCGTGAGCCACCGCGCCCAGCCGAAAGTATAGTTTTTTAAAATTATGTCTCAGTTTTCACAGGTGTCTTGAAATGCTATCATTGCTTTGAAATTATGAGATTTCTTAGATGTGACACTAGATCTGATTCTAATTGTGTTAATAAAGAAGCACATGTATTACTGTACTGATTATATATTACTGGTTAATAAATGACCCACAATTTGGGAGCTTTAAGCAATAACCCATGATTCTTTTGGTCAGCAGTTTGGGCTGTGCTCAGCTGGGTGGTTCTTTTGTTTTGTTTTGTTTTGTTTTGTTTTGTTTTGTTTGAGACGGAGTCTCACTCTGTCGCCCAGGCTGGAGTGCAGTGGCGCGATCTCGGCTCACTGCAAGCTCTGCCTCCCAGGTTCATGCCATTCTCCTGCTGCAGCCTCCTGAGTAGCTGGGACTACAGGCGCCCGCCACCACATCCAGCTGATTTTTTGTATTTTTAGTAGAGACGGGGTTTCACTGTGTTAGCCAGGGTGGTCTCGATCTCCTGACCTTGTGATCTGCCTGCCTCGGCCTCCCAAAGTGCTGGGATTACAGGCTTGAGCCATCGCACCCGGCCCTCATCTGGGTGGTTTTTAAGGACTTGCCAGGATTGTTCATGTGGCTGCAGTCATCTGGCAGCCCCACTGGGCCAAATAGTCCAAGACGGCCTTCCTCCCATGCCCAGCACTGATGCTGGCTGCAGGCTGGGCCACATGACTCCAACAGGCTACCCTGGGGCTCTTCACATAGTCACAGTGTTACAAGACAGCAAGAACATGAGCCACAAAGCCCCTTGAGGCTCAGGCTCAGAACTCCCCAGCACTTCCACTATCTTCTGTGGGTCGAAACAAATCCAAAGGCCAGCTCAGTCAATTTGAGAGGCAATTCCATGGGTTGTGGCTTCAGGGAAGTGTGATTAATTGGAGGCCGTTACTATACTTATCTATCACCTACCAAGTTCTAATTTTTTTTCTTTTTCCGAGACATGGTCTCACTCTGTCACCCAGGCTGGAGTGTAGTGACATGATCATGGCTCACTGTATCCTTGACCTTTGGGGCTCAAGCAGTCCTCCCACTTCAGCCCCCTGAGTAGCTGGGACTACAAGTGTGCACCACCATACCTGGCTAATTTTTGCATGTTCTTTTTTTGTACAAAATAATCTTCTGGATGGGGCTCCCCATGTTTCCCAGGCTGGTCTTGAACTCCTGGATTCAAGTGATCCTCTCATCTCAGCTTCCCAAAGTACGGGGGTTACAGGCATAAACCACTGTGCCCAGCATATGTCATAATTTTAAAAATTATTATAATAAGTTGGCCAGGCTTTGTGACTCACACCTGTAGTCCCAGCACTTTGGGAGGCCAAGGCAGGTGGATCACTTGAGGTCAGAAGTTCAAAACCAGCCTGGCCGACATGGCGAAATCCTGTCTCTACTAAAAATACAAAAAATTAGCCAGGTGTGGTGGCAGGCACCTGTAATCCTAGCTACTTGGGAGACTGAGGCACAAGAATCACGTGAACCTGGGAGACGGAGGTTGCAGTGAGCCAAGATCGTGCCACTGCTCTCCAGCCTAGGTGACACAGCAAGACTCTCTCTCAAAAAAAAAAAAATAATAATAATAATAAAATAATATATATAAAAAATAATTTTAATGTGATCAGTGTTTTTTATAATTTTGTCTTTTACACTTTTTAAAATATTATTCTGAGAAGAGGTTCATAGGCTTCAGCACTTTGTCAGAGAGGGTCATGGCACAATATGAGGTTAAGAGCCCTTGATCTAAAGTCAGGGAGTTCTGGAAAGAGGAATAAAGAAGCCTCAAGGCAGAAGCAAGCCGGCATGTCCAATGGGATGGAGGAGCAGAAGGAAAGCTCCTGTGGCCAGAGCCAAAGATTGAGGGGCAGAGTGGTTGGAGACAGAGGTAGGACCAGATGTGACTTCGTTGAAAGCTTTTGAAACTTGCAGAGGGACCTTCACTTCCCCACTGCAACACACCACAGAGTGTGAAAAGTAGGTATTGCATGTAAATTGTATTTTGATTTTTTTGGGGTCGTTGCTAACTTTTTTCAGTTATCTAGGCAGAAATAAGGAAACTCTTTTTTGCTATTCCATATATGTATTGTGATATCAGAGTCTGTTGTTTAGTTTTTTTGTTTGTTTGTTTGTTTGTTTGAGACAGTCTTGCTCTGTTGCCAGGCTGGAGTGCAGTGGTGCAATCTCAGCTCACTGCAGCCTCCACCTCCTGGGTTCAGTGATTCTCCTGCCTCAGCCTCCCGAGTAGCTGGGACTACAGCCTCCATGCCCGGCTAATTTTTGTATTTTTAGTAGAGACGGGGTTTCACCATTTTGGCCAGGATAGTCTCACTCTCGTCTCAATCTCCTGAACTCGTGATCTGCCCTCCTCGGCCTCCCAAAGTGTTGGGATTACAGGCGTGAGCCACTGTGCCCAGCCCCAGAGTCTGTTGTTTCTAAAGGATGATGACTGGGCAGTAGCTTTCTAGAGCTGGGAAAACCACATTTCAACAGGATTACATACCAATATTTACTATTTCATAAATCTAGGCATATTTGCTTAAAATAGTCTCCTTTAGAGAGGCAAGAAACAGAAGCCCATTTTTTGTTTGTTTGTTTTTAGGAAATTCATATAAGCCATTGGTAAGCTTCTTTTAAGTTGGCAAACTCTATTTTCAGAAGACTTCTATGTTGACACTTGTGACCTATAGTAGAACAGAATTGCTTTAAGAGATCAGCATTGATAAAAGCAGAGGGAAGCTGAAAAGGGAGGATTAGGCTAAAGTCAATTGGTGGAGTAGGCATATGTGAATTACTCAAGTGTTGAAGAAATGACTCTGTTGGAGTTACCAGTTTATTATAACGAGAGCTAAAGTGAGAAATGCCAGACTGTCTAGAAGCATTCTGACTAACAAGGAGCTCCAACCCCTTATATATAAATGAGGTTACATATAGCAGGTTGAAAGCAGGTTTCCAAAACAACCAGTTAGTTTGTATAGCTTCAGGATTGATGATTACATTCCATAGGATATTACATTAAATTGATGAAATCTGCACATCTCCAGGGAAGTCCTTACTAGATAGCCAGTGAGCTTTTATGATGATAAGATACATAATGGATAAAAATTTTCTGATGCCAGAAAAGCTTCGGCCCTGCTCTAGTTAGGATCTATATTCATATTATCACCAGGTCAAGTGTCTTGCAAACTTTCTTAGCTTTCGTTCTTATCAGACTACAGTTCATGATGTGAGGTATCAAAGACTCTCTCCTTAACCAAGCTTCAGTCATGCTCTGCTAATATCTCTTTTGGACCAGGCTTGAACCTTGCTCCACCCCCAGCTTTGGCCTGCCCAGCCCAGCCTTAGCAAGGAATTCTGCTAAGTCATCTCCAAACCCTAGCTATCTAATTACCCTTGATATCTGATCAAGTTCTTCATCCTCCACCTTTTTGATGTCTAAGTCCTTGGACTGCCTTTAGCAAGAGTCCTGTTAGGCCAGCTTAGCAAGAATTCCCCTGCCCTTGATGTGTCCTTTCAGCAATTTCCCATCCTTTGACCTCCTCACGCTGTTCTTGGCTGTAAATCTTCACTTGCTCTTGCTGTTTCAGAGTTGAACCCCTTCTTTTTCCCCTCCAGTTGCAATGGTCTTGAATGAAGTCTTCCTTTCCATTTTAACAAGTGTCAGAATAACTTTTTTAACATCTGTCTTCATACCACAGTCAACAACCGCTTATCCTCCCCAAAACTCTGAGCTAACATCACTACTTAGAGATTACAGTGTCTGCCTATTTTATTAGCTGGAACTGCATCAGTGATTTTGGAGCTGAATTTTTCATTTTTTACATGTAAGATTATGTGTTTATAATTTATTGTTTTCACATAAGCATAAACAGAACTAGGAAGAGCTGTACTCGGGAGTCAAGTTAGAAGAAAAAACATCACCATGTTCAAATAGGCAACTGAACATGCCTCTGAAAACCAGAGGCAAAGGCAGTTTTTTATAGTTAACATCTGTAGAATATGGACCGGGTGTGGTGGCTCACGCTTATAATCCCAGCACTTTGGGAGGCCAAAGCAGGAGGATTGCTTGAACCCAGACATTCGAGACCAGCTTAGGCAACATGGCGAGACCCCACCTCTACAGAAAATTTAAAAATTAGCTGGGCGTGGTTGATGTGCACCTGTAGGCCCAGCTACTCAGGAGGCTGAGGTGGGAGGATCACTTAAGCCTGGGAGGTCAAGGCTACATCGAGCTGTGATCGAGGCACCTGGGCAACAGAGCAAGACCTTGCCTCTACCAAAAAAAAAAAAAAAAAAAATTAAATTTGTAGAAGGCTGGGCACAGTGGCTCACACCTGTAATCCCAGCACTTTGGGGGCTGAGGCAGAAGGATTGCTCTCAGGAGTTTAAGACCAGCCTGGGCAACATGGTGAAATACCATCTCTACAAAAAAATACAAAAATTAGCAGTCATGGTGGTGTACACCTGTAGTCCCAGCTACTTAGGAGGCTGAGGTGGGAGAATCGCTTGAGCCTGGGAGGTCAAGGCTGCAGTGAGCCGTGATCATGCCACTGCACTGTAGCGTGGGTAACAGAGTGAGACCATGTCTTTAAAAAAAAAAAAAGAAAAAAAAAATCTGTAGAATATGAAGCAAGATGAGAGACATTTGAAAGCATATGTAGGAAAATCAGGTGTTCTCCTAGAGCTGGCTCGCTGTTATGATAGAGACCTTTAAAATGTTTCTGGTGCTTGCAGACGTCACCCTACCCTCCCACAAAGATAACAGTGCATTTACTTCTGTCACTAGAGATTAGTTTTGCGCATGTATTCTTTCCTTAGGGCTGCCGTAACAAAGTCTGGGTAGCTTTAAAACAACAGAAATTTATTGTCTCACAGTTCTGGAGGCCAGAAGTCAGAAATCATGGTGTCGGCAGGGCCATGCTCCCTCTGGCAGCTCTAGGGAAGGACCTTTCCTTGCCCTTCCTGGCTTCTGGTGTTTGCTGGCAATCCTTGGTGTTCCTTGGAGTGTAGATGGGTCACTTCAGTCTTTGCCTCCATGGTCATGTGGCCGTCTTTTCCCTGTGTTTCTTCACATGGTCTTCCCACCCCACACACAGAGGTATGTGTCTGCTTCTGTGTGGCTGAATTTCCCCTTTTTATAAAGACAGCAGCCCAATCGGATTGGGCCTATTCTAATGATCTCATTTTAATTTTTACCTTTGTAAAGACCCTGGGAGTTAGGACCTCAACATGTCTTTTTTGGGAGACAATGGAACCTACATAGCATGTTTTTGAACTTTACATGCAGAATCATTTTGTATGTAGTCATTTGCATCTGGCTTATTTCAGTCAATATATTAGTGAGAGTCATCCGTGTTGCCGTAGCAGTTTCTATTCATTGTCAGTCCTGCCCACCACTATATCAAGGCTCCGCAAATTATGGTGTGAAGGCCAAATGCATCATGACTCATTTTTTTCCCATATGGAGATCTAGGAATTACATAAGAAAATGTGGTTTTTGGTTTCTATGGTACTTTTTTGCATATTTCTCTTTGTTTGAATTGGAAACAAATCTAATTAATCCTTAATTAAAAGAAAACTTTTCTATCCCATCTTTCCATGACTATGAATATGTTACATGTATAAATGTTTATATCTACTATGTGGTCATTATACAGTTTGAACTAAAACATAGCTTATACTTGCCACGTAAGTTTATGGAAAAAGTTAAATATTTTTTTTAATTGATTGATTTCTATCCTGTAACTTTACACATAAGACCTGGTAATACAAGCTTGTTGTTAAAAAAATAATAATAATTGAAATTATCCAGAAGGACATAAAATCAAACTAATAGGCTCCTCTCCTTATCCCTGTGGCTTGCCCAGTCTAATCCTTTATAAATCACCACTATTGACAGTTTTCTGGATATTCTTACAAATATTTTTTCTGACATGGAAGTGTGCATGTATCTGTATATGTGTATGTTCCCTGTATTTCTAACATACCTGGGATCCTAATATGCATACTAATCTATAACTTGCTTTTTACATTTAATAATATATTATTATATTGTGTATATATATAATATATATATAATATATTATTATATAATAATATATTGTGACTACATTTCCATTTTAGTACAATAAAGTTTCTCTTCATTCTTTTTTTCTATTTTTGAGATGGAGTCTTGCTGTGTCACCCCGGCTGGAGTGAAGTGGCCTGATCTCGGCTCACTGCAACCTCTGCATCCTGGGTTCAAGCAGTTCTCCTGTCTCAGCCTCCCGAGTAGCTAGAATTATAGGTGTCCACCGCCACACCTAGCTAATTTTTTTTTTTTTTTTTGTATTTTCAGTAGAGACAGGGTTTCACCATGTTGGCCAGGTTGGTCTCGAACTCCTGACCTCAGGTGATCCACCTGCCTCAGCCTCCCAAAGTGCTGGGATTACAGGCATGAGCCACTGCACCCAGACTTTCTCATTTCTTAAAAATAATGTTATAATGTTCCATTCAATGGATGCATGATAATGTGTTTCCCAAATAGCAAACATTTATACTGTTTCCAATTTTTTGTGTAAGTATACATGGATTTATCTTTTTATTTACTTCTATGAAAACATTTAAGAATGATTTTTAGATGTTGAATTGCTGGATAATATATATGTGCTTTTAAGTTTTTGGCAGATATCACTAAATTGCCATTCGAATAAAAGGCAGTAACAATTTACACCCCATGAGGTGTTTTTATTATTATTTTTAATGACCAGGACTTTATACCTTGTAAAATCTGCAATAAGAGAGTTATGTATTAACTGTTTACTCTGTTGTTTCAGAACAATGAGATGGTGGAGCTACAGAGAATACGGATGAAGGATGAAATCCGAGAATATAAGTTCCGAGAGGCACGGCTCCTTCAGGACTATACTGAATTGGAAGAAGAAAATATCACGTTGCAGAAACTAGTGTCCACGTTGAAGCAGAACCAGGTAAGGTTTAAGAAATTTTTTGAGTTATACTGAAGATGAATCTATATCTTCTGACCACTAGGGTTAAATCTCCTCTTCATTTCTCAGGAAGGAACTTGTCAAAATTTATTGTTTACTCTTTAATCTTCTCTCTATAACATTTATGTACTGAAATGTCCCAACCCTCCTATTTCAGCTAAAATATAGAAAGAAAAAATGCAACTGTAAGTAGTATAGTGTACACTAAAGTTTTATTGAATAAGAAAAAGAATTTTAGTTTGTATTTTAGTTCTGCATTCATTTATTTCATAAGACAAATGTATTGTAACAAATTTAACCTGACAGCTTCTCATTAAAAGCCTGAGTCTTAGCCGGGCGTGGTGGTATATGCCTGTAATCCCAGCTACTTGGGAGGCTGAGGCAGGAGAATCACTTGAACCCGAGAGGTGGAGGTAGCAGTGAGCCCAGATTGTGCCACTGCCCTCCAGCCTTAGTGACAGAGTGAGACTCTGTCTTAAAAAAAAAAAAAAAAAAGCCCAGGTCTCTACGCTTGTCTACGAGCTTAAGGTCTTCCTACGATCACTGGTCTCTCACGCCCTAAAAATTTTTTCTGTAAATTGCTTTCAAATAATAGAGGGAAATGGATTATGAAGTATAAATCAAGAAGAGCAAAATGATAAGAAAAAGAGGCCAGGCATTGTGGGTCACACCAGTAATCCCAGCACTTTGGGAGGCCGAGGTGGGTGGATCACCTGAGGTCAGGAGTTTGAGACCAGTCTGGCCAATATGATGAAACCCTGTCTCTACTAAAAATACAAAAATTTGCCAGGCATGTTGGTGGGCGCCTATAATCTCAGCTACTCAGGAGACTAAGGCAGGAGAATTGCTTGAACCCGGGAGGCGGAGGTTGCAGTGAACCGAGGTTACACCACTGCACTCCAGCCTGGATGACAGAGTGAGACTCCATCTCAAAAAAAAAGAAAAAGAAAAAGAAAATGCCTGTTTTCTTTTTCAGCTGTAACCTGACTACAAAGTTACATTCGTACATTTAAATAATTTTTTTGCTGTAATGGGGCTTTGATAGCTTAATTTTCCTGATTGGTTTGCATTGTGGATTTTCAGAGCTATTAATAATGATTGAATCTGTAATTTTAGAAGAATTTATTTATGAATACAGTTGAATCAAGTAGTTAAGCAAAGGTGAATTGGATGTTCGAGTTCTTTTCAAGGTGCTTCCTCAGCGACACCTCTATTCTGGTTTAAACGCTGTTGCCACCTCTCAGTTCAGATCAACAGCCTATGTGCCAGGTGCTGTGCTAGGCTGGACAGACACAAGAATCTGTAGGGCATGATTCTTGTCCTGTGTAAACTTAGAAGCCAGCCCAGATGTATGCTTTTACCTCACTCCCTTCCTGAGTTGGTATCTACATGATACATTGATTGATTGATCAATTGATAGATAGAGATAATGTTTTGATAGATATAAGCGTTAAAAAGGAAAAGAAAAAAAATCTAGAAGAGAAAAATCCATGTAGTGGCACAATTAAAATTTGATTTCCTTTTTTTTTTTTTTTTTTTTGTGACAGAGTCTTGCTCTGTTGCCCAGGCTGGAATGCAGTGGCGCGATCTCAGCTCGCTGCAACCTCCACCTCCTGGTTCAAGCAATTCTCCTGCCTCAGCCTCCCGAGCAGCTGGGATTACTGGCATGAGCCACCACACCCAGCTAATTTTTGTAGTTTCAGTAAAGACAGGGTTGTACCATGTTGGCCAAGCTGGTCTGAACTCCTGAGCTTAAGCAGTCCGCCCGCCTCAGCCTCCCGAAGTGCTGGGATTACAAGCACGAGCCACAGCGCTTGGCCAAAATTTGATTTCTGATCATTGCCACTTCCCCCAGATTTGGAGTGCTGGGAGGAAGACATGTAGGGGGACAGTTTCAGTCCATCAAAAAAGGGCTACTGGAGTATCCCCATGTGTTTCTGCCTCATTCCTTCTGTAAGCTCTGAATCCTCATATGTGTGCTGAGGGGGGCCATTCCAGAGGCTCCCCAGGTCTTGATTTGGCTGGGAAAAGTGAGCACACAGTGGAGAAATGTAGACTTTGAAAAATACATTTGTAAAGATGCTTCTCGAATACTTTTTAAAATAAGAAGGGTTTTGTTTGTTCATTTGTTTGTTTTTGAGACGGAGTCTTGCTCTTTCACCAGGCGGGAGTGCAGTGGCGTGATCTTGGCTCACTGCAACCTCTGCCTCCCGGGATCAACCGATTCTCCTGCCTCAGCCTCCTGAGTAGCTGGGACTACATGCATGTGCCACCACACCTGGCTAATTTTTTATATTTTCAGTAGAGACGGGGTTTCACCGTGTTAGCAAGGATGGTCTCAATCTCCTGACCTCGTGATCCGCCCACCTCAGCCTCCCAGAGTGCTGAAATTACAGGTGTGAGCCACCGTGCCTGGCCTAAGAAGGGTATTTTTTGTGGTCCTTTTTTTGGTTATTGATGAAGCACATAGAGGATTTGAAACAAATTTACTTGAAGTGCAACTATTTGAAGTGGCCCTTCCTTCCCGATTCCTACACTCCTCCCTGCTCTCTAGAGCATGGTGAGAGCACCACCAGCAGCCTCCTTGGAGAGCCTTCCGTGACCGCATGTGTAGACTGAGGGACTCAGGAGGTTAATGAAGGCCAGTATTAGATATTCTTGAAAGACTGCCAAGGTATCCCTTGAGTATTCATTAACCCAGATGCCGTTTCTGGGAGAATTTGTACTGTCATTCCTGTTGTGAGTTTCCCCATGCCCTCCTTCCAGTAATTGAAACATGGGATCCAATGGTTAACTCAGAAGTTTTTTAAAAAGGAGGGGGAACTTACACATTTTTTACTTCCAACATGCCATATGCTAATTTTCCCAATTAAGTGTCCAATTAATTCATTCAAAATCATTTTCTACACAGAGCGCCATTCTGATTTATTCCCTGAAATTGGAGGAACTAAAATGCCACAAGTCTCTCCCAGCTAAGAAAATGCTGTGTTTGTTTCCCGTAGTAATTGATCTTTATTTATAGATGCTAGCATCTATCATAAACTCTTTCTAATCAATAAAGGTTTTTGGTTTTTTGGGTTTTTTTGAGACAGGGTCTTGCTCTGTCACCCAGGCTGGAGTGCAGTGGCTTAATCTCAGCTCACTGCAACCTCTGCCTCCTGGTCTTGTGACTCGGCCTCCTGAGTAGCTGGGATTACAGGCGTGTGCCACCAGGCCCAGCTAATTTTTGTATTTTTAGTTGAGACAGGGTTTTGCCATGTTGGCCAGGCTGGTCTCAAGTGATCCGCCCACCTTGGCCTCCCAAAGTGCTGGGATTACAGGCATGAGCCACCATGCCTGGCCCTAATTAATGAAGTATTAAGTACAATGTTTTATGTACAAATGCCACAGAGTTTTTTAAAGAGGCGATAATGAGTAGCATTCAGTCACAAAATTGGGTTGTGTTACTTTGTACTGAGGTTCCCCATGCGTTGTATAGTGCTTCAGCCTGGTTTGATGTTTCTAAACAGCAAAGTTATTACCATTTTAAAATGCTTAGTTCAAAGAATTTTTCCTTCTGAAGTATTATTTTTCTTTTAGCTATTTATTATTTTCTAAGTACAGTGTAATTATTAAGTAACACCTCTTTCTATAGTCTATTTATTCATTTGTTTACATTCCATTTCCTTCCACTAACATACAGCACCTACGATAGAGCCTGATCCATAGTAGATATTAAATAAATACTTGTTGAAAGAATAAAAAAACTGGCCAGGCACTGTGGCTCAAGCCTGTAATCCCAGCACTTTGGGAGGCTGAGGAGGATCACTTGAGTCCAAAAGTTCGCATCCAGCAACATAGGGAGACCTCATCTCTACCAAAAGCAAAAAAAAAAATTAACCAAGTGTGATGATGCACACCTGTGGTCCCAGCTACTTGGGAGTCTGAGATGGAAGGATTGCCTGAGCCTGGGAGGTTGAGGCTGCAGTGAGCTATGACCACACCTCTGTACTCCAGCCTAAGCGATAGAGTGAGTCCCTGTCTCCAAAAAAAAAAAAGAAAAAGAAAAAGAAAAGCAACAATTCATTCACACTTCTATTATGAAACATTTCCTCCAATGTCAGGTAATAATATATAAGAATATCGCCCCGGGCGCAATGGCTCATGTCTGTAATCC
>NW_022161697.1:0-12045 GCF_008728515.1 Papio anubis
TCACAAAGCTAGCTACCACTTCATCTAGCAATTCCAACAGTGGGTATACACTTATGGACAGAGAAATCACTATATGGAAGTCATAACTGCTTTCCCAGGTTGGGCACACACCTCTACTCCCAGCTATTCAGGAGGCTGAGGAGGGAGAATCACTTGAACACAGGAGATGGAGGTTGCAGTGAGCTGAGATGGCACCATTGCACTCCCGCCTGGGCAACAAGAGAGAAATTCTGTCTCCATAAAACAAAAACAAAAAACCAGGTAAAAGAATGGGTTTCTCAACATCAGTGTTTGAGATCAACTCATCTCAAACATGTGAATGAAAACCACACTCAGGCACCATCTCAATCTAACTGATATGAATATTGCCAAAAAGCAAGACTGCGTTTGAAATAAGGCAAAGGTTGGTGAGAAGGCAAAGAAAGGGATAATCTTACACACTACTGGGTGTAACTTGAATTAGGATGCATTCTAGGGAAAACAGTGGAAGGTCCCTGAACAAATTAAACATGTGCCTAAACATGTAATGTCATCATCCCACCCGTGGCTATCCATGGAAAGGAAATGAAATTCGTATGCTGGAGACAAAGCTTCCTTCCCCTCTTTCTTGACATGGTACTGACATAGCCAAAGGATGGAATCAACCTTCCTGTCCATCCACAGATGAAGGGATGAAGAATCTCCAGGACACAGGCACAATGGAATACTTTTCAGCCATCAAAATTCAGGGCATTTTTCATTTCCCACAACATGCCTGCACCTGCAAGATACTATGTTCAATCAAATCAGAAAGGCAAAGAAAAGAGGAATATCAACCCTACATGTTCTCACTCAAGTGGGAGCTGAAAAATTTAACTCACTGAAGATGGAAATACAGTAATGGTTACCACAGGCTGGGTGGAGAAGAGGACACGGGCAAGAATTGGCAATAAGTATGCAGAGAGTTAAAGGAGAGGAATACATTCTGGTATTCTACTCCACAGCAGGGAGACTGTGTGTAACAATATGGTCGTGTCTTTCTCAAAATAGCTACCAAGGAGAATACCGATGTTCACACCTCCAAGATGTAAGACCTATACATGGTCACAGGCACAAGAAACTCCTTGATTCTATCCTTATGCAAGGTATACAATTATCACAATGTCCCACTTCACTGCTAATTCTGGACATGTGGTATGAACCAAACTTTTTAGAAAATGTTAACTACACACAGCTAAAAATTCACATGAAACCACCAAAAACCCTGAATATGCAAAGCAATCCTAGGAAATACAAACTAGATTGGAGGCCTCACACTCTTCATCTTCAAATTACAGGTAAAAGCTCTACTTATCCAAAGACTACGGTAGTGACATAAAAAGAAACCATGCACCTATGGACATAACAGTACCTAAACGCACGCCTGTATGCAGTCAACACATTTTTCTCAAAAGAACGCCCATAAGATGCAATGAGGTCGGGTGCTGCTTAGGCTCTAAAATTAAAACAAACACCAACCCCAAAACATCAAATGCCACCACCAGGAAAACTGCAGGAAGGCAGGAGTTTCAAAAACCTGAGATAGATATTAAAACAACAGAGGAAAACACTTCCAATCCTTGATAAAATTTGCTTATTATTGACTGTATCACTAAGGGAATAATCCACTGTTTGCGGCCCTGCTTTGTAAGCTCCACCATGTTGGCCCTTCCCTTGGGAGCAGGAGGAGATTAGGGAGAGTGGGGAGGTGAGATCATCTTGGGTGCTGGTGAAACCCCGTCTCCTACTAAAACTACAAAAAAAATTAGCAATACAGTGGCATACCTGTCTAGTCCCAGCTACTTAGGACTGAGGCAGAGAAGAGTGAACCTGGGAGGCCAGAGCAGTGAGCCAAGTGGCACCCCACTGCTCCAGTCCTAGGAGACACAGCGAGACTCCGTCTCAAAAAAGACAAATCACTGTAAGCTACCAAATAATATGCTTTCATTCTACCCTCCAGTACATCTTTACCATAGGGGTAAATTTTGTAAAGGAAATGTCAGGAACAGGCTGAGCATGGTGGTTCACACCTGCAATCCCAGCACTTTCAGAGGCTGAGGCAAGCACATCACTTAAGGCCAGGAGTTTGAGACCAGCCTGGCCAACATGGGAAACCCCGTCTCTACTCAAAATACAAAATTAGCTGGGCATGGCGGTGCTTGCCTGTAATCCTGTGGATACTTAGGAGGCTGAGGCAGGAGCATCACTCTGGAAACCCAGGAGGCAGAGGCTGCAGTGGAGCTTTCAAGATTGTGCCACCAAGACTCCAGTCTGGGGCAAATAGAGTGAGACGTTATCCCAAAAAACAAAAAAATAAAATAAAAAGATGACATTCAAGTGATCAACTGACATGAAAAAATACACAACGTCACTAATCATCAGTGCAATGCAACTCACTAACACTGTAAGATAACATCTCAGGTTGGTCACAATGGGCATTTTTCCAAAGTCAAACACAGCTGGCGAGGCAGCAAAGGAAAGGGAACGCTTGCCACACTCTCACAGTGGAAAACTAGTTCACACCGTGGAAAGCAGTGTAGAGATTCTCAAAGAACTTAAAACAGAACTACCATCAGACCCAGCAATTCCACTACTTGGTATCTACCCAAAAGACAGTAAATCATGTCCTAAGCAGCATGGATAGACCTGAGGATTATTATGTTTAGCAAACCAAAGCAAGAACAGAAAACCAAACACTGCATGTTCCTACTTATGAGTTGGAGTTAAACAGGAATACATTCAACATAAAGATGCAAACAATAGACACTGGGACTAATCAGATGAAAAAAGTTGAGGCAGAAGGGGGTGTGGGCGGAAGAACCGCCTGATTGGCACTTTGCTCACTACCTGGGTGTTGGGGTCAGTGGCCACAAGCCTCAGTGTCATCAAATGTTCACATGTAACTAAACTGCAATTTAATGAAAATAAAAGTGTGTATATATATATTTAAAACAAGGTTTCCCCGGACGCAGTGGCTCCCACCAGTACTCACGGCACTTTGGGAGGCTGATGCAGGCAGATCACTTGAGCCCAGGAGTTCAAGAGAAGTCTGGGCAACATGGCAAAACCCTACCTCTACGAAAAGCATAAAAAAATTAGTGGGGTATGGTGGTGCACACCTGTAAGGTATGGGACCTCCAAGTAGTCCCAGCTACTTGGGAGGCTGAGGAGGGAGGATCACTTGAGCCCGGGAGGTCAAGGCTGCAATGAGCCACGATCACAGCGCTGCATTCCAGTCTGGGTGACAGAATGATAACCAATCTCAAAAAAATGTTAGGATATATTATAAATGGATGGATGGATGGATAGATGGATAAATAGATAGATACACTGATGATAGATAAAATAGATAGATAGATAGATAGATAGATAGATAGATAGATAGATAGATAGATACGTGGATAGATAAAACAAAACCTACAGTCACCCAAGCAATCTCTGAATAGCACAAACACAGAAAGACAACCGAATGGACAAAATGAGGGAGCCAAGTAATCACCCCAAAATTATATTTAGGGCAGACATTTTCAAAAGCATACCAAAAGCAATAAACAGCTGAGAAAACTGGCACCATGTGCATGCAAGATTGAACCTGTGTTAACCCCTATGTTGCCCAATACACAAAAATCTATGAAAAATAAATCAAACAGTTAAATTCAATCTTGAAAGCAAAACACTCCAAGAAGAAAACATGGGATAAGCATATATTTAGAGGAAACTTGGCCCTGTGCACACAGGTTGCAAAAAGAAAAAAGAAAAAGGAAAAATTTGGGGGAAAATACGCACAGACAATAAAACGGCTTAACAATCTTTTTGGATGGGATGCTGAAATCACTGCCAACAAATGCAAATATAAACATGAGAGACTAAGTACGTAACATTAGAGCCTCTGCAGAGGGGAGAACAAATGAACCCAAAGAGAAGGCATCCTAGACCAGGCATGGTTGCTCACAAGGTCAGGAGTTCGAGACCAGCCTGGCCAACATGGTGAAACCCTGTCTCTAGTGACAATTCAAAAATTAGCCGGGCATGGTTGTGCACACCTGCAATCCCAGCTATTCAGGAGGCTAAGAGGCTAAGGCTGGAGAATTGCTTAAACCCGGGAGGCGGAGGTTGCAGTGAGCCAAGATCACACCACTGCACTCCAGCCTGGGTGACAGAGCAAGACTCCACTGGAGTCCGGTTTGGGGGAAGGGGGCAGAGGAAAAAAAAAAAAGAAGAAGAAGAAAAAAAAGAACAGCATCCTAAAGGTGAGAAGAAAAGTTTGGGGAAACACACAGCTGATAAGGCATTGTTTTCCAAAAGGTACAAGGTACTAACGTCAGTAACCAGCAAAAAAACTAACCAAAAGAGAAACAAGTAACCAATCCAAGACTGGGCAAAGAGGCTGAATAGACTTTTCCACAAAGAAGACGTAAGACTGATTCTATCTTTACAAAAACGTGGTTAACATTACTAATCCTGCACAAAACGGAAATCAAAACCATATGCAGAAAGCATCTCACTTATTCACATGAATATGACAAATAAAAATACAAACACAAATGCTGGTGTCAATTTCCAGGAAAAAAGAAGTATTTATGGGAGGGTCAATTGCTATATACACTCCGGAAAGCAGTTGCAGATTCCTCAAAAAACTGAAAGTACATAACCACATGATCTATTCATCCCACTACTTAGCTATACAGTCAAAGCAAACCAGGATATTGAACAGACATCTGCCTTTCCATGTCTATTACATCACTATTCACAACAGCTAAGATGATGGAATCTGCCTACCTGTTCACCCACAAATGAAGGAATAAAGAAAAAGTAGTACATATATACAATAATATATTCTCTGGCCATAAAAAATAATGCAATTTTCATTTAGGGCAACACCAATGAACCTAGAAAACATTCTGTTAAATAAGCCAAGCACAGAAAGACAAACACTGCATGACCTCACTCACGTTGAATCCAAAAACTTAACCTTCAAGAAGCAGAAAGAACAGGAGTGGTTTCCTGAGGCTGGGGAAGGAGGGGAGGATAGGAGGGATTGGTGATGGAAACAAAGTTACAGTTAGTTGGGAGGAACACATTCTAGTGTCCTGTTCCACAGCTGCGTAACTCTGGTCACAGTATCGTTTTGTATTTTTCAAAAAAAGCTAAAAGGGAACAATTTTGAGTGTTCTCATCACAGAGAAATAGTACCTGTATGAGGGAATAGTTATGCTAAGTACCCTGATTTGATCATCACCCAAAATACACATCAATATGTCCCAGATGAGGCTGGCAAGGTGGCTCATGTGTGTAATCCCAGCACCTTGGGAGGTTGAGGTGGGCGGATCATCTGAGGCCAGAAGTTGGAGACCAGCCAGGCCAATGTAGCAAAACCCCATCTCTAACTAAAAAATAGAAAAATTAGCTGGGCATGGTGGCACACACTTGTGTGTGCTACTTGGGTGGCCGAGGCACAAAAATCACTTGAACCTGGGAGACAAAGTTTGCAGGAAGCCAAGATCATGCCGCTGCACTCCAGCCTGGGCAACAGAGCTGAACTCTATCTCAAAACAAAAACAGAAACAAAAACAAAAAAGTCCCAGAGAAGAAAAAAAAAGTCCCAGTATACCCTCTGCCTATGTGCCTTATTATAGACAAAACATTTAACAAGTATAGGCCAGGTGCAGTGGCTCACGCCTGTAATCGTACCACTTTGGGAGGCTGAGACAGGCAAATCACGAGGTCAGGAGATCGAGACCATCCTGGCAAACATGGTGAAACCCTGTTTCTACTAAAAATACAAACATTAGCTGGGCATGGTGGCATGTACATGTAGTCTGAGCTACTTGGGAGGCTGAGGCAGGAGAATCACTTGAACCCGGGAGGCGGAGGTTGCAGCGGCCAAGATCACGACGCTGCACTCTTTCCTAGGCGACAGAGCGACACTCCATCTCAAGAAAAAAAAAAAAAAAAAGTGGGCGGGCGTGGTGGCTCACACCTGTAATCCCAACACTTTGACAGACCGAGGTGAGCGGATCTCCAGGTCAGGAGATTGAGACCATCCTGGCCAACATGATGACACTCCGCCTCTACTAAAATACAAAAAAAAAAAAAATTACCCGGGCGTGGTGGCACACGCCTGTAGTCCCAGCTAGTCCCAGCTATTTGGGAGGCTGAGGCAGGGGAATTGCTTGAACCCGGGAGGTGGAGGTTGCACTCCAGTCTGGTGACAGAGTGAGACTCCATCCAGGCTGGAGTGCAATGGTGCGATCTTGGTTCACTGCAACCTCTGATTCCCAAGTTCAAGCGATTCTCCTGCCTCAGCCTCCCAAGTAGCTGGGATTACAGGCATGCACCATCACGCCCAGGTAATTTTTTGTATTTTTAGTAAAGATAGGGTTTCTCCATGTTGGCCAGGCTGGTCTCGAACTCCTCACCTCAACTGATCCACCTGTCTCGGCTTCCCAAAGTGCTGGGATAACAGGGTCCTGTTGTAAGGTGCTAGACTTCCCACCCAGTGGAAGGCTTTAAGAGAGTAAACTCTTACTTACATTCAATAATAATATATTGTACACTTAAAAATAAGAGGGTAGAGTTCATGTGATGTGTTTTCACCACAATAAAATAAATACTGTAAACTTTTTTACAGGAAAAAAATAAAGTAAAATAAAGAGACTGCTAGGCAGCACAGTGGCTCACAACTGTAATCCCAGCTACTTGGGAGGCTGAGGCAGGAGATCTCTTGAGGCCAGGAATTTGAGACCAGCCTGGGCAACAGAGCAAGACTTCGTCTCTAAAAACAAAAAAATGTTTTGAGAGAGAGAGAGAGAGAGAGACACCAAGCTCTTAATCACCACGCTACTGACAGACCAAAGCCAAGGACCCCTCAACCTACAGCCCTAACCCTGGTATCTGACAGCTGGGAGGCCAACACCAGGCTCTGGCCAGCTCAGTCTCCCCTGAGAAATAACTCACAGAGCACAGCGTACAGGACCAAGCTTACTTTTGATGACGAAAATGACTCTTCTTCCATAACAAGCCCTGCAGTGAGCTCTTGTCGCGGTTGTTCTATGCCATCTGCTTTGCCATCAGTGCTCCCTTCTCAGTTCAAGCCCCTGGTGCAACTGTCAGGAATGACATGAAGGTAGGGCTGCCTGCCAGAGTGCTGGAGGTGAAGGCAGGCAGTGGGAGAGTGGGTCAAAGGGCTCCTGGGTGAAGGGTCTCTAGGAACATTCTCTGCTGATGGTCCGCGACCTCAGCCCCCAGCCTTTCATGGAGAACTGAAGTGGTGAAGGAAGGGTGGGCACTGGGATGAAACAGCACCTTCCTGATCCTAACACCCTTACCTGAGCCCACATCGCAGGAAAGCAAGTGGTGGTTGGGCACGATAGCTCACACCTGTAATCCCAGCACTTTGGGAGGCTGAGGTAGGCAGATCACCTGAGGTCAGGAGCTTGAGACCAGCCTGGCCAACATGGTGAAACCCGTCTCTACCAAAAAACAAACAACACAAAAATTAGCCAGCCATGGTGGCGAGCCTGTAATCCCAGCTAATCAGTAGGCTGGCCAGGAGGAGAATCACTTGAACCCAGGAGGCAAAAGGTTGCAGTGAGCCAAGATCGTGCCCTGCACTACAGCCTGGATGACAGAGACACTCCATCTCAAAAGTAATAATAAGTAACCATAATAAGGGTTATGGCAGAAGAAATCAAAGCTTCCCAGCTGTTGCCAAGCCCCCTGCGCTCATGAACAATGTCTCCAGCAGCTGACACTGGAGTCTCCAGGGACCAAGGAAAGCTGCACTGAGACAACACACTGTGCTCCTGCCCTGCACAGCCCCTTCATTTTCTTTTCTTTCTTTCTTTTTTTTTTTGAGATGGAATCTCACTCTGTTGCCAGGCTGGAGGACTGATGGTGTGATCTCGGCTCACTGCAGCCCTCTACCTCCTAAGGTTCTTCCTCAGCCTCCCAAGCTGCTGCGACTACAGGCGTGCGCCATCACGCTTAGCTATTTTTAGTAGAGACAGGGGTTTCACCATGTTATGGAAAGGTCTCAATCTGTTTCCAATGATCACCATGTAACCTCCCAAAGTATAATCTGCTGGCTCCCTTCATTTCTAGCAGGATTTTTAAATGCTTAGCTGGTTAAAATCTGAAACTTAGGATGGTGGTGGCTGTGTGGTATCTTCTGGTCAAACCACGGTAGAACTGACGTGCTGGTGCAGCCGAGGCAGGGGCCTCTCGGAGCCTGCCCTTACCTCTCCTGAGGGAAGAAATCAGAGCACAGCCCGCACCCAAGCCCCATCATGGGCTTTATCCCTCTCCAGAGGTGCCACTTCTAGAGACCAGGGCTGGAGCCATCACACTTTAGAGCTGGATTTTTTCTACAAGGCAATAAATTTAGACTTCCCCCACTCCTCAGAAGTGTGCATGAGAGTGTGCCCTAGCAGTGGAGATGGGTTGCCTGGAACCACCCACATGCTCACTCCATGCCACTGCAACTCCAACCTGGCATGCATGACAGTCACCTCAGGTGGCTGGGGCCCTGCAGCAGACATCGACATACAGACAGACAGACAGACACACACACATGCATCTCCCTTCTTTACTTAAAGTGCAGGGGTCTCTATGGAGGAACACAGAGGGGGCAGCAAAAGGGAGGAGAGGTGCGGCTGAAGCACAGTGTCTCACACCTGTAATCCCAGCACTTTGGGAGGCCGAGGCAGGTGGATCACTGAAGTCAGGAGTTTGAGACAATCCTGGCCAACATGGGTGAAACCCTGTCTCTACTAAAACTACAAAATTAGCTGGGTGTGGTGGCATGCGCCTGTAGTCCCACCTACTCCTGAGCTGAAGTGGGAGAATCACTTGAACCTGGGGGCGGAGGTTGCAGTGCCAAGTCGTGCCACTGCACTCCAACCTGAGCAAAGAGCAAGACTCTGTCTCGAAAAAACAATAATAATAAAGGAACAGAGGAGCCTCTCAGGCTCCCGGCTTAGATCCTCCCCCTCGGCTGCTGCTTCAGGGGTCTTCACAAAGAAGCCCCAGGCACCCTGGCCGACAGGGACCCCGCCCCCAGCTGGCCCCCAAAGCAGACTGGAAAAGAGGGAGCCTCACGCGCTGAGCCTGCCTCTTTCTCCCCATCCTTCCACCTACATGTGATGGGCCAAACGTGACGACCCATCATTGATTCATTTAGCAAATACAGACTGAAAACCTGCTTTGTGCCAGGCACTGGGTAAGGTCCTAAGGAGTCAGGGATGAAATGCGCAGAGCCCTGCTCTCAGAGACTTCCATTCACACAGCCACGCATTCACTCACTCAACAGTGAGCCCCTACTATCAACAAGGTCCTGAGAAAAACACAAAAGGACCCAAGCTACGTACGCAAATTCCTAGAATGTCAAAGCTAGAAGAGAGCAGGCTGGACACTAATCCACCCCTCCGTTTCACAGAAACTGACCCAGAGAGGTTAACGATTTGCCCATGTGTTAGCCGGGGGCTGTATTCCACACGCAAGCCTCCTTCTCCTGTGTGGTACTGTTGCCACCTCCTCTCCAGCGTTCCAGCGTGGCTCCGTGGCCCCTGTACTCCCACACTGCGGTTAAGTAAATCCTTGCTTCTGAGTGTCCAACTCATCCAGGCACCAGAGACCCCATTCAATGTGGGCCTCCAGCAAGAGAATGGGCCCCAGCAAACCGGGGCCTTCTCACCCACGGTGTTGTGGAGGCAGAGGTACACTGTGTGGCCACAGGTTCTACATACACAGCCCCTGAGCACATCAGGGCAAGAAAATGGCAAAGTAGGGCAGGAGGCAGGTGCTGAGAACCAGTCAGCTCCACCCACAAAGCACAGACCCAGATTCGAATCCCAACTCCATGACTTCCTCACTGAAGACCTTGAACGAGTTTCCTAAACTCTCCAGGTCTCCATTTTCTCATCTGTAAAATGCGGAGTAATGGCACCTGCTTCATGAGGCGGTTACAAAGCCTCAGGAAAACAGTGCAATGAAACCTTAACACACTGTCAGTGCTTAATAATGGTGAGGTCACACCCCCATCGTCAGAGCTGCATGCCTCAGGGACGCCTGGGGAGGCGTCAAGGACATCAGGTCCCTGGGGAGGGAGCCAAGGCAACTAGAGAGCATGGGCTGCAGCCCAGGAGTATCTGCTACGTGGCGGTGAATGCAGTGAGCTGCTGTAGAAGGAGAGATGCCTCACCCAGCAGAGGAGAGGGAGGACGCATCTTGGTGACTCAGGAGCCCCAACAGTGGGGACTTGGCTGCCTCATTAATTCACCCGAAATGCAAGGGCTTATTTCTGAACACTGAATTCTACTGGATCAATCTGTCTGTCCATCTTCATGTCAGTACCACACTGTCTTAATTACCATAGCTTTGCAATACTTTTCTTTTTTTTTTTTTTTTTTGAGCCTGAGTCTCACTCTGTCACCCAGGCTGCAGTACAATAGCAACATCTCAGCTCACTGCAACCTCTACCTCCTGGGTTCAAGTGATTCTCCTACCTCAGCCTCCCAAGTAGCTGGGACTACAGGCATGTACCACCATGCCTGAAATTTTTATATTTTTAGTAGAGTCAGGTTTTCACCATGTTGGCCAGGCTGGCACAAACTCCTGACCTCAAATGATCTGCCTGCCTCAGCCTCCCAAATTGCTGGGATTATATGCATTAGCCACCATGCGTGGCCACAGTACATCTTGAAATCAGAAGAATGAGTCCACCGACTTTGTTCTTCTTTTTCAGGATTATCTTTGAACTTCTATGTGAATCTCAGGATCAGCTTATCAATGTCTGCGAAGAAGCTCGCTGGGATTTTGATGGCAATGGGTTTCCAGTTCCTGGTTCAACTGCCCCTGAGCTCTGGCTCTGCTTCCTCCCCTTGGGCTCCCTGGGGCACCCCGCTTTCTTTCCCATAAATTCCATCTTTTGCTTAACCAGATGACACTGGGTTTTTGTTTCTTGCCATCAAAGGAATTTTAAACAATAAAACTAGAAACACAGTGCTACACACTGTCCCAAACCATCATCCCAATAACGCCTTCCCAGATATCACCCTCCCAGATATCACCCAGAGACCCCACTGGGGTCCCAATCTCAGCACTGGCCCATGTCCCCAGCTTTTCACTCCACCCTGTAACTGGTATACTTCCAAGTTACAAATATTATATTTACAAGCAGACCCTCCCTCAATAAATGCTTGTGAGATTGAACTAGATGTCTCCAAACAGCACCAAAAGAACACTCTTATCACTCTACACATCTTAGTAACTCTGCTTCATGCTTGGCATCTCACTCAATATGCAAATATGCTCTAGAAAGCTCTAGGAAAGCCAGACATTATTGTGCCCATTGGACAAAAGATGTAGAAACTAAAGCCCAGAGAAGGCGAGCATCTTGCCCTGGGTGACTTGCCTTGACAGCTCCAGATTGAATGGTGTCTGCACTGAGGCACATAGTATGCCAAGCCAGCACAGGCATGGGGGTCCCATTGTCCTGCCCCATCTTTAAGAGCTGCTTTAAAAGAGGCCACCTCCTCCAGGTAGTCTTTCAAGAGTACTCCATGGTACTCCTGGAATCAGCTCTATATTTTTTTTTTTTTTTTTTTTTTTTGAGATGGAGTTTCACTCTTGTTGCCCAGGTTGGAGTGCAGTGGCACGATCTCGGCTTACTGCAACCTCTGCCTCCCAGTTTCAAGTGATTCTCCTGCCTCAGTCTCCACAGTACCTGGGACTACAGGCACCCACCACTGTGCCTGGCTAATTTTTTCTATTTTTAGTAGAGACAGGGTTTCACCATGTTGGCCAGGCTGGTCTCGAATTCCTGACCTCAGGCATCCACCTGCCTTGGCCTCCCAAAGTGCTGGGATTACAGGCATGAGCCACCGCACCCGGCCTCGTGGCATCAGTTCAACAGAGAAACTGAAAGCTCTGAAAGGGCGGGAACAGTCTGTCCTCCATCCCGGCCCTGCTAACTGCCCAGCCTCACCTTTCTGAGCAAAACCAAACAAAGTGAGAAGCCTCTTATTT
>NW_022161698.1:0-12035 GCF_008728515.1 Papio anubis
AAATTAAAGCTTACTAAGAGCCTATCAAGGCTGGGCGCAGTGGCTCATGCCTGTAATCTCAGCACTTTGAGAGGCCGAGGCAGGTGGGTTACCTGAGGTCAGGCGTTCAAGACCAGCCTGGCCAACATGGTGAAACCCCGTCTTTACTAAAAATACAAAAAATTAGCCAGGTGTGGTGGTGGGTGCCTGTAATCCCAGCTACTCAGGAGGCTGAGGCAGGAGAATCGTTTGAATGCAGGAGGTGGAAGTTGCAGTGAGCCGAGATCGCGCCATCACACTCTGGCCTAGGCACCAAGAGTGAAACTCCGTCTCAACAACAACAACAACAAGAGTCTGACCAGCCTGTCAAAAGGTTAGTGCTCAAAAATTGGCATTAATAGTATCTGCACGCTACCTAGTCCATGAGCCTTTGTCCCCTCTAGCAGGAGGGCTTGCCTCCTCTCATCCAAACGTGGCACAGGAAGACGTGCAAAAGAACGCTCAGAACCACAGACAGAATGGAGTGAATGATCGTCCGCATTACATGTGTGGTCTTTCACTGCGTAATCTATTTTATTTGTGTAATGTCTCTCGCTCTCTTTCTCTCTCTCTCACTATTCATTGTGTATTTTAAAAGGGTTTTAGGCTGGGCGCAGTGGCTCACTCCTGTAATCCCGGCACTTTGGGAAGCCGAGGTCAGGAGTTGGAGACCAACCTGGCCAACATGGTGAAACTCCATCTCTACTAAAATTACAAAAAATTAGCTGGGAGTGGGGGTCGGTGCCTGTAGTCCCAGCTACTAGCGAGGCTGAGGCCGGAGAATCACTTGAACCCAGGAGGTGGAGTTTGCAGTGAGCCAAGATTGCGCCGCTGCACTCCAGCTCGGGCGACAGCGCGAGACATTGTCTCAAAAGAAAGGGGACGGGGTTAATTTTGTTCTAATGGTTGCCTTACACTAAGGCTGTTAAGTAGGATCCTTGGTCTCTCTTGTTTTGAATTATTATCTGTAGGTGTCCTGATATGAGTCATATTAATAACAAAACTAGCTAAGGCTAATTCTTTTCCTTCCACCATTCCCTGCCCCCTGCCAAGGCAGCTGATTTGAAGTAATATCCTTTCTTCCCCTTCTAATCATTCCGAGGTACTCATCAGCCTTGCTCCGCTTTTCATATACTCTTTCCAGACCACTCCCACTCCTGCTTATTTTATTTTTAGAAAGTAATTTTCTTTTTTAGGTTCTTTACAATTTATTTCCTACAGGATCCATTTTATAAATCTAAAGATCTAGATTTTATATTTCATTAGTATGAGGGTAATTTTATATGAAACCTCTTTTTTTTTTTTTTTTTTTGAGACTGAGTCTGCCTCTGTCGCCCAGGCTGGAGTGCAGTGGCCGGATCTCAGCCACTGCAAGCCCACCTCCCGGTTTACGCCATTCTTCCTGCCTCTTTAGCCTTCCGGAGTAGCTAGACCACAGGCGCCGCCACTACTCGCTAGTTTTTGTATTTTAGTAGAGACGGGTTTCACCGTGTTAGCCAGGATGGTCTCATCTCCTGACCTTGTGATCCGCCTCGTCTTCGGCCTCCCAAAGTGCTGGGATTACAGGCTTGAGCCACCGCGCCCGGCTTATATGAAACCTCTTATGGAAAGCCCCCTTAGGCCCAAGATCATCTAGAAAATCTCCATGTTTAAGAAGATCTCAACTCTGACGTGGAGCCACATTTGGAACATGGCCTTCTTATGGCTTGTGTGATTCTGCTGAGTTTTGGTAGAATGTTCCGTCCTTGAAATTTAGTAATTCTTTCTGTTGTTGCCATTTCCAATATTCTGAATCAGTTTAGTGGAATAACTTTAAAAGGCAAGATAATTATTGAAAAAAATCCTACAGTATGTGCAATTGCCTATTTACATTAACCTGTGCTATGAAAATTGTTCACATCTTATTTTTTTTACATTTACATCCCTAAATAATTTGGCAATAAAAAATTATGTTTCCCTGCCTCAACCTTCAATATATTATGTTTACATTTGTCAGAGGCATATGGTGCTCAGATTGTCAGGGCATAGAGCTGTTGCAAACACTCTCTTCTTAAACTGTTATTTGGTCTTACTTCTACAGTAAATATATATTTAATGGCCTACCTGGTCCCCATTTTGATGTCTCACCAGTTGCTTAGCTGGCTGAAGCTCCATCTCTAGTGGATTCCTCAGGGAGTTCTCATGGGAACGCTATTCTTCGTCGTCTCCATCATACCTCATCACCTTCCTCAGTTTCCCTGGTGCAGATGCAGAGACCTCGTGGGTCTGGTGGGTGATGATGATGGCCTTTGTCCCCACCCCTCCACTTCTATTTTGGAGTTGGAGGGGAAATCTTCCTTCTAGTCTTACTGTCTTTGTGCTTTGTTTGACTTTTGCTAGTTTAGTTGTTCTGTGTGTTTTGAATGGGGAGATTTTGGAAGATTCAAAAATTATGCCAACACTACATAATTAAAAACACCTTCCCAGAATTTGACTTTTTTTTTTCTTTTTTTTTGAGACGGAGTCTCGCTCTGTCACTCAGGCTGGAGCGCAATGGCGTGATCTCAGCTCACTGCAGCCTCTACCTCCCCGGTTCAAGTGATTCTCCTGCCTCAGCCTCCCAAGTAATTGGGACTACAGGTGCCCGACACCATGCCCAGGTGTATTTTGTATTTTTGGTAGAGTTGGGGTTTCACCACGGTAGCCCAGATGGTCTTGATCTCCTGACCTCATGATCCACCCTCCTCGGCCTCCCAAAGTGCTGAGATTATAGGTGTGAGCCACCGTGCCTGGCCTATTTTTAACAACTTCTAACTCCCACCTTTGTGAATTGTCTATTCAATCCTTTTGCCCATTTTTCCATTAGGTTGTCTGTGTTGTCTTTATGGGCTTGTCACAGATTCTGGATACAAGCAGTGTGTTGTGTGCATGTGCTGTAAACATTTTCATCCAATGGGGTTTCCCTTTTCACTCTCTTAATCATGTCATTCAATGAAGAAAACTCCCCATTTGTAATGAGATCCAATTTATCTACCTATCTTTATAATCAATGATGTTTCTGTAACATTTAAGAAATCAGCCAGGCGTGGTGGCTCACACCTGTAATCCCAGCACTTTGGGAGTCCAAGGTAGGTGAAACACCTGAGGTCAGGAGTTTGAGACCAGCTTGGCCAACATGATGAAACCCCATCTACTAAAAACACAAACATTAGCTGGGCATGGTGGTGGGCACCTGTAATCCCAGCTACTTGGGAGGCTGAGGCAGGAGAATCACTTGAACCTGGGAGGCGGAGGTTGCAGTGAGCCGAGATCGTGCCATTGCACTCCAGCCTAGGCGATAAGGGCGAAACTCTGTCTCAAAAGAAAAAAAAAAAAAAAGAAATCTTTGCCTATCCCAAGATCAGGAAACTACTTCTACACTATCTTCTTCTGGAAGCTTTATTGTTTCTTCTTTCACATTTAGGTCCATGATCCATTTGGAAGAGATTTCTGTGTGTGGTATGAGGTAGGAGACAAGCTTCCTTTTTGTTTATATGAATAAGCTAATTAAGCCAGCTACCTTTACTGAAAAAGCATTCTTTCCCTCTTTGAACTACAGTGGCTCCTTTGTCATAAATTGTGAGATGGTGTGTTTTTGTTACATTGGTCTATTTGGTATCCTGCACTGCTTTTCCATTTACTACCACATTATAATAAATCCTGATAAATGGTGGCTTAAGTCCCTTAACTTTATTTAAGACTGCCTTGATTATTCTTGCCTTTTGGAATTCTCATGTAAGTTTTAGAATCAGTTTATCAATTTTCATGAAAAATCCTTCTAAGATTTTGACTGAGGTTTTGTTAAATTTATTGTTGAATTTGGGGAAAACTGTCAGCTTTATAATAATGAATCTTCTAATCCACAAACATGGCACATCTCTCCATTTATTAAGGCACCTAGTAATATCGTGTCGTTTTCTGCCCAAGATTTGTTAGATTTATCTCTAGGTAATTGATGGTTTTGATGATATCTTAAAAGGCATTAGAGGCCAGGCGCGGTGGCTTATGCCTGTAATCCCAGCACTTTGGGAGGCCAAGACAGGCGGGTCACAAGATCAGGAGATGGAGACCACAGTGAAACCCCATCTCAAGATGTTCAGTTGGGGAGCTTTTGAACCAGGATGAGCCAGGAAAAGGAATTCCACAAGGTAATGTCATTATTAAGGCAAGAACAGGCCATTTTCACTTCTTTTGTCATTCTTCGCTACTTCAGGCCATCTGATGTATATGTGCACGTCACGGGGATATGATGGCTTGACTTCGGCTCAGAGACCTGACAATGAGTTTGCAAATTTAAGTCAAGACACATTAAAAAGCAACAACAGCAACAAAACACCTCAGTTATGTTTGTGAAATATTTACTTGTTTGGAGGAATGTTTCAACAATCTTTTGTAATAAGTTGGAATCCCCCAGAGTAAGAAAAAGTTGAATGAAACACATATTTGGCACCCTTTTTGTGTCAAGTCTTTTCTAGTACATTTTTTTTTTTAATCTTGAGAGCTTTTCATGATGTGTGGATTTATAAGCACCCACATTTTACAGATGAGGAAAACGAGGAATCAACGAAATGTCTTTTTCTTTTGTTCACCTTACCATGATTCCTTTCTACTCTCTCCTTTAAGTCACTGGGATTATATCGCAAATGGTGACCCCAGGAGGTTACTAGAAGCACGGTGTCCCTCTCCTAGTTTGGGTTCAGAAACAATATCTGGGATGGCGGCAGGCCCCTTGCGCCATCTACTGGCAATCACTGTGCAGTGCACGACCTTTCCACACTGCAGTACAGGCTGGAGCAGATGAGGTGGAAATATCTGTAAATTTCACATCTGCATTTGATCTCCTTAACACTTTTCTGAAGTAAATAATATTACCCTTATTTCAAATACATGGAAACTTGGTCTCTGGGAGATGAACTGTGTCCCACATCAAGCAGTTGGTAAATGGCAAAGCTGATCTCTTTGCCGCCAAAGCCAGAACACTTTTCAGCACAGCGTGCTGCCTCCCGGAATGAAGTCATCATGAGGAGATGCCGTCCACATCGTTCTGCATTTTCTTCCAAACCACTCAAAACTATAAGATAACAGCAAAAGAAGCACCCAGCACCTTTGCACAGAGCGGCCACAAATGCTTTCTGCTGTGGCAGCTGCTGACTCACGAGACAGGGACCGCTTTTCCAGCTCAGACCCATGCGTTCCTGCTCTCTGCCGAGTCCAAACTGGAGCAAATTCTGTCCCAGTGGGATTTCCCATCTCTGGCTGGCTGGCTGGCATCCTCCACAACCACTCCCTCTAAGCAGCAGCTGGGTGAGACATGAGATCATGGGGGCTTCCGACTGGGCCAGCCATTCCTGGAGCTGCCATCATAGTCCCAGCCCCACCTAGACGGGCAGCAGCAGCATTGTGAGGGGCTGAAGTCACATAGACTCGATTCAAACCCGCACCTCCTGTTCCTAGTTCTGTGGCTTTGTATGCAGGAACAACCCCAGCTTCTGTCTTTCTCATCCTAAAATGGACATAATAGTTTCTACTTGTAGGTTTGTTCTGAGATTTGAATGAGATTGTGCTTATCACCAGCTCTTAGTGCTTATTTAGTGAGTACACAGCAAGTGCTCAATAAAATGGTCGCGGTGAAGCTGGCACTAGGTATGGACCTTTCTGAACTCCTGGGTCAGTAAGGAACATGAGCATTGTGTAATAAGATCCTGAGGTCTGAGTCAGACAGACATCCTTTGGATCTGGACTCTCACACTTGCCAGCCTTGGGACCATCTTAGACTCAGGCCTCCTCTCTGTGGACCCCAAAACAAGTCTCTATTCAAAGCCCAGGGCCCCGCCTACTACAAGTGCTTCTTTAGGATTAATGTGATTTTCAAATTGCCTCATGAGGGCCCTTTTAAAACATCAGAAACATTCAATTACTCATAGGATAGCTAAATTTGTAGTATTAAAGTATCTGTCTACCTGCCTAATGGATTCAGTGATGCCACTAAATAGGAGTTTGTGTTATTTACAGCAGTCTCTACTTATATTTGAAAAGAGTACACATCACTTATTAATTTTACAGACAGTGTGTGGGTTACACATGGACTTGTGAATCTCATGCATTACCCCTGTTGTCCCCCAAATACACATAGTCACTGTGGGAAAAAACACCACCCTGAGTACCTGCTGCTTGCTAGGGATTTTCATGGAGATGATGCCATTTAAACCTACAACAGGGCCGGGCGCGGTGGCTCATGCCTGTACTCCCAACATTTGGGGAGGCTAAGGCGAGCGGACCACTTGAGGCCAGGAGTTCGAGACCAGCCTGGCCACCATGGTTAAACTCCATCTCTACCAAAAATACAAAAATTAGCTGAGTGTGGTGGTGTATGCCTGTAATCCCGGCTACCTGGGAGGCTGAGGAATGATAATTGCTTCAACTCAGGAGGCAGAGGTTGCAGTGAGCTGAGATCGCACCACTGCACTCCAGCCTGGGCAACAGAGTGAGACTCCATAAAAAAAAAAAAAGAAAGAAAAGGAAACCTAAAACAACTCTGCAGAATAATTGGTATTATCACCACTTTATACACGTGGAAACAGGCTCAGAGGGGCTCAATGAATTTCCCAGAGTTCTACAGAAAATAAGGGGCAGAGCCAAGATCCTGACCCTGATCTGTCTGTGTAGCATGAGAGAAATATCCACTGTGGACTATATTTGAAAATATTCACAGATACTATGTTAATGCTATATAAAGTATATTATACCTAACCTTTTATAACATATTTTTTCGTTCAACAATACTTATGAATAAATACTTCTATCAACCTATAAATCTACCTACTTCATGCTTTTAAAGGACTATGCTCCATTAAATGAGTAACTCCATAACTCCAAATTCATACTCCATTAAATGAATTTACTATAATCTCTTTAACCAGCGTTCCTTTAGTGAACACTTTAATTGTTTGCAATTTTTTGCTTTTGAATATAATACTGAAATGAACAGGATCATATGCAAGTATTTTTGTACACCTCTGGAAGTGATTTTTTAAAATTCCTAAGAGTGAGATGATAAAATTAGTTATAAGCATTTACTAACACATGTTACCAAATCAGGCAGCATAATAAAAGATTACCAAATTTTTATTCATTCACTTAGCAAATACTTACATCATGCTTGTGCTGTGCTGGGTCCTGTTCCTAGAACTTGACCCTTCTCGACATCCTGAGGTGAGAACTATAATGACTCTGTTTTATACATGAAAAGACTGTGGCTCAGAGAGACAAGTAACTTGACAGGAGTTAGACAGAAAGTAGCTGGTTTGGAAACCAGGCTCTGCAGCACCCAGGCACTTGCTGACTGTGTTGTCCTTCCTGATTGATTAAGGCTTTGTTCCCAGAATCACTGCAATCCTGAAGAACAAATCTTATTGGATGGGAGAATCAAATGAGATTTTAAGGGGGAAATATGTTTTAAAATAATATTTTATTATTTTTCCAGCAAAAAGCTTATAAACTATATCATTTGTTTCATTTTTTAAAAAAGAAACTATAAGCCCAATATTTTAAGAAACGATTTTATTCACTTAATACTTTTGAGCTGAGTCTCTCCTCTCATCAGTTCTCTGTGAGCAGAAAAGAGGGAGGTTTAGGGGCTTAGGGGCTTAGGGGTCATGGTTGCTGGGAAATGCAACAGAAACCTGTCAGGACTCTTAGAACCTAAAAGAGTTAGCCACAGGAAATCAGTTGGTGCATATCCTTAACAGAGCTTTCATTTTGTAAGGGTGTATGCAAACTAGCTACTACATTACATTTTACATACATTTATAATCTCCCCTTTTTAACCTAATGTATATTTTTCCATGACCATGAATGTATTTTTATAACTTTTTTTTTTTTTAGGTTTCAAGGCATTTCATTGCGAAGTTGCATCTCCTAGATTTGGGAAAGAATCTAAAAAACACATATTTGGTGCCTTCTGTGTGCTCTGCCCAGTCACACGTGTTATTCTGTTTAACCTTCTGATGACACAGGCATCTTCACCACTCTCTTTTGGAGAGTTGCTCCCACCAGTCATGTGACTCATCTAAGGCCATGTTGCTACAGGTGGCTTCCAACCCAGGTTGGTTGAACGTCCAACTACATTCTCTTTGCTGTGCACTGTCCAAAAGTAGGGAGAGTTTCCTGCCTCTGGAATTCACTACGTACAGGTGCCACCAGTTGTTTTCTTTGTGCATAGAAGAAAGTAAAACCCCAAGGCCACCATTAGTGATGGAAATGCATTGTCAGGAGATGACAGAAGATGGGTAGAAGTTGACAGAGCGCTCATTTCTCCCACATGGGCTTGTACCATATGCAAATGGTTTGATAAGCATCTGGTAACAGTGTGTTCAGCCACAAGAGGGAGAACAAATTGGAGCTGGAGATCCTTCTTCTCATGCCTCACTGCACTTTGACTTCCTCGGGAAGAGAGATTCAAGTGGCTCATTTGGCATCTTGCAGTACAGTGTATTTCCACTGGGCAGGAGTCTCAGTCTCTACGCCTGTGGCTGGCCACAGCGGCTTTCCTGGATACAGCTTAGTCCTGGTTCAATCCTGGGGCGGGGGTGAAGGTTGTCCACACCTTCCTAACAGAGCCAGCCTCTGAAGTAGAGCAGCTGAAGAGGGAAAATAGTCACTGGGGGCTGCAAGACTCGTTGTCTGGAGCAATATCTGGGGGCTGGGGCAGGTCCTCGGCCCACCGTGGTGATGAAAAGTGCTCAAATCATCAAAGAGTAAAGGCCTTCTGCCACCAAACCCACACTTTCCACAATAGTCATGTGGTTTTCTCCTCCTAGCCTGGGGGCATTTCTCAGGGTGCTCCTTTCTGTGCATGACTCTTCGCCTCCAGACAGCCCAGCTCCAGCACACTCAGCACGGGCGTTGTCTGCTTCTGCCTGACATGCACCAGGCTTGGGAAACTGACCCCTGCTAGCCTGGGCTGCCACCCCTCTCCCTGGCTCTGGGTTCCAACCCTGACTTGCCAGGGTGCTTGTGGCATGGGCTGGAGTTAACAGTCAGCCTGGGAGTTGGACCTTCCAAACTGTGTTAACCTTTAAAACATCAGTTGCAGTCAGGAATTCAGAAAAGATAAAGACCCCAGATTGTCCAAAGCCCCTTCTCTTAAAGGGATGAGTCAAAGGCTTTCTTCCTTTCCCACATCCCAGGCAGGAGTCATCTCTACCCTATTCCCAGAATAAACAGAGTCCCATTAGGTTTTCACGCCTACAATTGTCCCCAGTTTGTCCTAATGAGTAGTTGGTTCCAGACAGGAAAACCATAGCCTCAGCTCTAGAGAGGGTGAGAAATGTGTGTGTAAACAGCCTGCATTGGAATGCAGAAAGTCAATGCAGGCGGGCAATGACCACCACTAGCTTAAATGACGCTCTGTGAGAATCTAGAAAGACCCCCTTCCAGTAGACAGAGTCCCACGGACAGCACCTTCATCCTATTCAGGAAAAAGTGCCCCCTCCCCCTCTGGGTGCAGGCATTCGCCAGGGTGTGGCACTTCAGAAATGACACTGGAGATGGATGATGGTCCCACTCATCTTGGCCACCAGACATAGCTGTTCAGTGCACAGCCTGTAAAACCATCCATGTCAGCCCTGGTTAGAGTGGATGAGGTGAAAGTATGGGGAGATTTTATACTTGTGCTTTCATTTCCTGTTACATCTTAGTTATAATATTATTCTCATTGCACAGACATGGAAACTACCAGAAGGTGAAGTGATCTGTTAAAAAAATAAATGACAAGGCTGTTCTCCTCAACTCAAAAACCAGACCGCTTCCCACCATGCCATAATGCCTCCTTGCCTGAAGCACTTTTAAAGAGCCACCTTCTGCCCATGTCTGCATCCTTTAGTTTTCTCAAGGCACAAAATCTTTAAGAACCAACCACCCAGCATCTTTGCATATCGTGTGTCCTGGTGTGGCAGCTGCTGACCACGCCCTCAGTCATGCTCTCGGCCAGGCTCCCCACTCGGGCCCATTTCTGTCTGTCCAGACTCATCAGCCGGACTGTACTTTGCAAAGCCCAGCTACAGCAAGCAAGTTCTTCCCAATGGGTTTTTCCCATCTCTGGTTGGCTGGCTGGCTGGGCTTCATCTACAAACCCCCTTTCTTTCCCCTAAGCAGGGCCTGGTGGCCCCATCCTGCGGAGTTGAGTTCATGAGGGCATCTGATTGGGAGTAGCTATTCCTGGTGCTATTGTCATTGCCCCGTTTCATGTGTGAATATGGCTGCGGGCTCTGCAGAGATTTGGCAGGTAGCAAGGAAGTTTCTTTTCAAATCTTCCTTTGGAAGTCAGACTTGGTGAGGATCTTATGCTTACCTTTTCCTAGCTCTGTGGTGTCAGGCAAGTTGCTCAAGCTCCCAAAGTCTCAGTTTCTGCAAATTGGGGTTAAGAATTCCTACCTCATAGGGGTCTTTTGACAAATAAATAAGATCTTAAGTGTAAATCATTCCACTAGAAATTGCACAATTACTTTGGTCTTCATCCTGGAGGTCCACTGACAAGCCTCATGCAAACCTATGCCCCTGTTCATCTTAAAGTGTTTTGATTCATACTTTCGAATGGCCTCATGAGGACCTCTGATAATGTAAAAATGGTAGGCAGCCACAGGATATCCATTGACCCAGTGAGGCTGTTTTACTGGATATAAAAAGTTTGACCCAGCACTTTGGGAGGCTGAGACAGGCGGATCACTTGAGGTCAGGAGCTGGAGACCCTCCTGGCCAACATGGTGAAGCTCCATCTCTATTAAAAATACCAAAAAAATTAGCCAGGCATGGTGGCACATGCCTGTAATCCCAGCTACTCAGGAGGCTGAGGCACAGGAATCACTTGAACCCAAGAGTCGGAAGTTACAGTGAGTCAAGCAGAGATCACACCACTGCACTCCAGCCTGGGCAACAGAGTGAGACTCTGTCTCAAGAGAAAAAAAAAAAAAAAGGGTGGGGGAGGTTAAAAATAGTAGCATGTACTTACGTTTCTACAATATTTGATGTATATAAGGATTTACCAACCTCAAGCATTAAGTGCTACCCCCAAAAGTCATGTAGTTGCGGTAGGAAAAAACATCAAGTTCTGAGCTCCTACTGTTTGCCAGGCATATTCTGAGATTATCACGTTTAAATCTCAGAGTTACCCTGCAGAGTAGTCAGGCTATCACTGGCTGACAGATGAAGAAGCTGAGGCTTACAGCAGTTAAATGACTTCTCCCAGGCCACATGGATAATGAGTGGGAGAGCCCAGGTTTGTCTGTGAGGTATGAAGAAATTAGCACAAACCCGCCACAACCGCGCCACTTGCATAAATTAACATATATTCTCTCACAGAAAGTATTTTCTTAGGCATAACATTTTATATCTTTTACCATTTAACATTAGTTGTGGATCTTCCCATGTCACATAAATATGCCTCATTCTGTTTGGATTATATGATTACTAATGAATGAATTTACTATAATGAATTTACCAATACCACTTTTGATGGCCATTTTATTTGCCTGTCTTTTCCTTTTGCACAGATTAATGTAATAAACATGATTTTATAGTAATATTTTTGTCTGCCTGTGAAACTGTTTACTGGACAATAAATTCCTAGGAGTAAAATAAGGTCAAATATTATAAATACAGTATTTATTTTCATAAATATTACCAAGTCAGCTACAAATGTTTAAATCACTAATGGTTTCAGATTATTGTATTTAATGAGTAAATACTTTTACAGGGTTTACTTTTGTAAACACTTTTATTTGACAGATATTATTCTAAGTGCTTTGCAAAATTAACTTTTTCAATTTTTAATATAACCCTGAGATATATATTATGATTATCCCCCCCCTCTACAGATAAGAACACTGAGAAGTTAATTAACTTGCCCCATATCTAGGAAATGACAAGACTGGTTGCACAGCCAGGCAGTCTGGTTCCTGAGTCCACATTTTAGACAACACTGTACCTCCTGGTTCTTTTGA
>NW_022161699.1:0-12023 GCF_008728515.1 Papio anubis
AACTTGTGAAGGGGAAATGAAAGGGTTCATGAACCTTAGTACAATGGCTGCCTGACCCATGGAAAAGGTTTAATGTTTCCATGAAGTTTATTCCACCTAAGCTAAACTGCATAAAAACGTTAAAACAAACTCTCCTTGTAATTGGACAATTTTAAGAAGTATTTTACTCCCAGACTCATAAAACAAGCCTACAGCCAGTCACAGTGGCACACACCTGTAATTCCAGCACTTTGGGAGGTCGAGGTGGTGGATCACTTGAGGCCAGGAGTTCAAGACCAGCCTGGGCAACAGAGTGAGACTCAAACTCTACAAAAAGTAAAAAAGTAATTAGCTGGACACGGGGCACAGGCCTGTAGTCCCAGCTACTCAGGAGGATCGCTTGAATCCGGGAGTTCAAGGTTACAGTGAGCCATGACTGTGCTACTGCACTCCAGCCTCTGTGACAGTAAAACCCTCTCTCGGAAAACAAACAAAAAGAAGCCTACAGCACTACTTTTTTAGTTCTGAAGTACTCTAAAGTATATTTTAGATTAATAACTTCCAAACTAAGAAAATGGAATCCTAAATTAATTATAAGACCACAAACAGAAAAAAATCTTTTAAAACAATCAAGACCATGGAATTCACATACATTCTATTTGGTCAATGCAGAGACATAGATCTTTGTTCCAAAGTTTAAATTTAAATGCAAAGCTTCAGAGCCTGAAAACATCTAAAATTACACCCATGACTGACAACTGGCCTAGGCTCAATGTCTTTGGAATTTGCTGTACTAAATTTGCTACTGTTTGAGTGTATTCCCTCCAAAATTCAAGTGTTGCCAATGTGATGATATTAAGAGGTAGGACTTTTAAGAGGTTATTAGGCCAAGACGGCTTCTTCCTCCTTCATGGGATTAAGGCCCTTATGAATGAGGCTTCACACGTTGGACTAGCTTGCTCTCCTGCCCTTCTGCCTGCTACCATGTGAGGATGCAACAAGAAGGCCCTGAGACACCAAATGTTGATATTTTCATCTTGGATTTCCCAGACTCCAGAACTGTCAGAAAAGAAAGGACTGTTCTTTATAAATTACCCACTCTCTCTTATTTTGTTAAAACACTATAAAACAGACTAAGACAAATTTCTTTGAATGAGCTTTCAAAAAGAGACAGTTTCACTACTTCTGGCAAGTAGTTCATAAAGTTTGTTCAAATTCCCCTTTTATGCAAGTGTAGCATTTTTAAACTCAGTAGTTTCTCTTCCAAAAAATAACCAAATACATGTTAAGTACTGATTAGTATAAAATATAATTTTAGCGCTAAAAGTTAAGAGCTTTTGTTTTCCAGAAAATCAAATCCAAGAATTCAGATAAAAAATTTGCTCAAAGGCATATCATGAGTTAGAGGTAAAGCCAGAATTTATAAATTAAATTGCATTCCAAATATGATGTGCTTTCAATTATTCCACATTAGTAGTTATTTATAAAGGAGATTAGAGAATTACTCAAATGTTCAAAACTGAAGATATTTATGATTTTTTCTTTTTTTTTGAGACAGAGTGTCGCTCTTGTCACCCAGACAGGAGTGCAGTGGCACGATCTTGGCTCAATGCAACCTCCCCATCCCGGGTTCAAGCCATTCTCCTGCCTCAGCCTCCTGAGTAGCTGAGATTGCAGATACCCACCACCACGCCTAGCTAATTTTTTTTTTTTTTTTTTTTGAGACGGAGTCTCGCTCTGTCACCCAGGCTGGAGTGCAGTGGCGGGATCTCTGCTCACTGCAAGCTCCGCCTCCCGGGTTTACGCCATTCTCCTGGCTCAGCCTCCCGAGTAGCTGGGACTACAGGCGCTCGCCACCTCGCCCGGCTAGTTTTTTGTACTTTTTAGTAGAGACGGGGTTTCACCGTGTTAGCCAGGATGGTCTCGATCTCCTGACCTTGTGATCCGCCCGTCTCGGCCTCCCAAAGTGCTAGGATTACAGGCTTGAGCCACCGCGCCCGGCCTCGCCTAGCTAATTTTTGTACTTTTAGTAGAGAGAGAGTTTTGCCACTTTGGCCAGACTGGTCTGAAACTCCTGACCTCAGCTGATCTGCCCCCCTTGGCCTCCCATAGTGCTGGGGTTACAGGCATGAGCCACCTGGCCTGGCCAAAATGTTATTCTTATATAATATACCTACTTCAGCCATCTCTTCTTCCTCTTCTTTGAAGTCACTTCTTCTTTTGTCCCATTTGAAAATAGAGAAAGAATCTTCCAGGGCTACACGGAACAAATAATGCACATTAGAAGACTGGTGTCAGGCTTTAGGGACAAACTCCCAACCATCTGTCACTGCAGTCCCACTACCAGAGAGCTTATTAAAATTAAAATGTGTATTTTTAAATCCAACTTTGATTTGACAAACAACAGTTCTCAGCTTTTCAAAATGAAATGATTTTGAACAATTTAACTTAATGGATGCCTTCAGAATAAAGAAAAGCAATCAGTCAAATATAAAGAAAAATGAAAAAAACTTTAAAATGTAATCTAATTTAAAATAAGGAAACATTTTACTTATATGACTATGTGCATAAGATCAAAGGCTTACTTTGTTTAAAATAAATGTCCCAAACTATCAACTTCTCAAAACAGCTACCTTTGTAACTTTGAAAAGCCTGAATCATTACATAAATTCAATTTCCTTACATTTTAAAAGGTCAGATGCGTTACCTATAGTAGACACTTCCCAAAATTAAGAATTATGAAATGATTACCACCTCACTATAAAGCAAATTTTCTTTTTAAAAGCATGTAATTTACTATCAAATATCTCTCTACAAGACATAATTTACCAATTAACACAAATTACAATTATCAAGTTCAGAAATGAATGTAATGAATTTTTAGGAAGGGCCTTCATACCCAGTTTGGGCAAAGTTCAAAAGATAAGCTTCCTGGTTAGGACATAGTATATAAATGCATCTTTAACCATTAAGGCCAGTTCAGGTTAGAATCCAGAATATGTAAAAGATCAAGAAACTAGGATCCAGAAATCAAGACCAACAAAGGTCTTAGCAGTATCAAAAGACAATTCTAGAAGGTAAAAATAAGAACCCTAAACCAAAACAAACAAACAAACAAACAAAAACCCAAAAACCATCCAATCAAAAAAACAAACCAAAAAACCACTTGTAGAAGGGCCAGAGCACAATGGACTTGACTCAGCAAAGCATTTGAGGTGGCTCATGTCTGTAATCCTGGCACTTTGAGAGGCTGAGGCAGGCCGACCACGAGGTCAGGAGATCAAGACCATCCTGGCTAACATGGTGAAACCCTTTCTCTACTGAAAATACAAAAATTTACTCAGGCATGGTGGCACATGCTTGTAGTCCCAGCTACTCAGGAGGCTGAGGCAGAAAGATCATTTGAACCTGAGAGGTGGAGGTTGCAGTGAGCCAAGATCATGCCACTGCACTCCAGCCTGGGTTACAGAGCAAGAATTCCTCCCCCCCCCAAAAAAAAATTAAAACCCCCACACTTTACAGTTACACAGAAAATCATACTATCAGAAAGAACTACAAAACAGATAGGCATGAGACTTTCCATCTATAACAATAAATATCAGAACATAAAAGTGTAAAGACCTGGATAGAAACTCAATTATGACCTCAGAATTCTATATCTAGCTCCATCAAGACAGGAATCATATCTGGGTATGTTTGCTTCGGGATTCTCCACACTGATATGGATGGGGTACTTCATACAGAATCAAATATTTGTTGAACAAGTGATAACACACAGCAAGTTCATGGAACACACTCCATACACATCCCCACAAACCCTTTCTAGGAAAAAAAAAAAAACCCCAGGATATTATTCAGGGATATACTTGAGGGGCAAGGAGGAGACATAATACAAGAAGTAGCAATAAGCAAAGACAACAGTAACGCCAATCGTGAAGTCTAAATGATTGCTGATAATCTAGCTGAAAGGTCACAGGCCATATTCTCTGACCATATTGATGCACTTAAAATACTTCAAAAGCCATCTGAAAATGCTTTAAAATTTTTTTTTTTTCCTGGATAAGTCTTGGGTAAAAGAAGAAATTGATCCTCATGCCTCAGTCATCCAACTCCTAAGTACGTGCCCCAGAGAAATGCTGGCACAGGGGTACCATAAAATATAGATAAAAATGATCATAGCAGCATTTGCTCTTCCTAATAACATGGGAAACAACCCACATGTCTGTATCTAGTCAAAGGAATAAATGGTATGGTGTTTTCAAACAATGGAGTAAATACAGCAATGCAAAAGAACTATAGCTACACACAATAGGAACAAATTTCATATGCAATGTTGAGCACAACAAAGAGATGAAAAAATACATATAGCATGATTTTCAAAAGTTCAAACAATAGGCAACACTACACTGTATTGTTCAAGGATGCATACATGAGGGATAACACTAGAGAAACATAAGGCAAGATGAAGTGTACAGAGGCATGGTGATTGGGAAGCAGCCTGCAGAAGGTTTCTGTAGTGCAAGCAATGTGCCTTCTCCTCACCTCGGTGCTGGCTAGGTGTTGGTTCCCAAGCACTGGCTCTACCTGTATGTTATACTAAGCTTATGTTTTATATAATTTCAATACATATCATATCTCACAATGAAAAGTTTGTTTGTTTTTTTTGGAGTTTCGCTCTTGTTGTCCAGGCTCGAGTGCAGTGGCATGACCTCAGCTCACTGCAACTTCTGTCTTCTGGGTTCAAGCAATTCTCCTGCCTCAGCCTCCTGAGTAGCTGGGATTATAGGCATGCACCATCACACCTGGCTAGTTCTTGTATTTTTCATAGAGATGGGCTATCTCCATGTTGGTCAGGCTGGTCTCAAACTCCCGACCTCAGGTGATCCACTTGCCTTGGCCTCCCTAAATACTGGGATTACAGGCGTGAGCCACCATGCCTGACCAACAGAAAGTTTTAATAGTAAGAGCAATGTGAACAGAGGATGCAATAAAATGACTTAGAAAATACAAACTATTTAGAAAATAGATTTTAAAACTTGTGCAATAAAGTCAAACAGCACCCAAAGGAAGTGTATACCCTTATATGCTTAAAAAGCAATGTAAATTACATTGATCCACTACACTAGAAAAAGCAAAATAAACAAAAAGGGGAAATGATGAAGACTTAAGGAAAATGTGAAAAACACCCCACCAAATTTAAAAAATAACACTAAAGGAGAATTCTTTCAAAAGACTAAGATAATAAAACAGTCACGCTTCTGATAAGTGATCAAGATAAAGAAAACTTTGAAGAGAAAAGGGCATATACCCACATGTGAATATGATGCAAAAAGTGAAAACTTTACACATCTTTAAAACACCTTAGAAGTATGGATGAAGTGTTCATTTCTTTTAAGAATCTACAGTTACGAAAACTAACTGAAGAAATGGAAAATCTGGAGACCAATACGCAGAAGAAGGAAAAAGACAAAAGACTCATCTTCCAAATTGGACATTTATTTAAACCAGGGTTCGTCAGCCTCAGCAATATTGATATATTGGGCCAGACAATTCTTTGTGGAGGGTTCTCCTGCTGTGTTGTGGCACATTTAGTAATATCCCCTCTACCCACGGAATGCCAATAAGACCTCCCAAGCATGACCAGTTGTGACCACAAAAATGTCTCCAGATATTTCCAAACCTCCCATGGGAGGCATAATATTCCTGTAGTTGAAAATTACTGTGTAGACTAGATCTACATCCTAGGTCTTAGTAAAAAGATGTAAAGCTTCCCAAACTATCCCTGCATACTATGATACTACAGAGGGAAATGAAATAAGAGGCCGTAAAAGGAAAGAAACAAAACATAATCTTATTTAATACAGAAGTAAAAATGCAAAAATGAAATATTACCATAGCCATTCTTACAGTGTTTATTATAAGAATGCAAGGATGATTAAAAATTAAAGTTGTTTGAGGCTCCATTAGAAATACAGTGAAGAAGAAACATTATATAAACACACAATTACACAAAAAGAAATGGGATTACCAACAGAAGATTCACCTCCATTAGACAATGACAGTAAATGGAAAATGGTTAGTCGAGCAAAGCAAACAAAAGTGGAGGTCAGGAGGATACCGATAACAAGGAAGCTAATTTGTCCCACAGCAACCTGGAAAGGTTCTAGACTCAACACCAGAGCGAGGTGGGACTGACAGGCAAGACTGAAAACAGAGATTAACCAAAAGCCTATATAGAGAACACATTTTCCAGGCACTGAAATGCACTGCTCTCCCATCTCCTTAAGCAGAACCCAAGCAAACATATCTACCTCAGACAAGAGAATGCAGATTTCATCTCCAGAGGAATGGAGTAGTTCCAGCCATCATTTATGATTGCACCGGGAGATAAGAAAAGAGGGTACAGGATAATAATCAGGGAATCAGCGTACATTTCCCCCTAAAAGCTATCAGTTGCCAAGTCTTGGCCATGAAGAACTCCCAATCAATTTTTAAATTTTTTTATTAGTACTTATTTATCTAATTAATTTATTTATATATTTTTTTTTTTTTGAGACAGGGCCTTGCTTTTTTACCCAGGCTGGAATGCAGGAATGCAGCAAGATGATCACAGCTCACTTCAGCCTCAACATCCCAGGTTCAAGCGATCCTCCTGCCTCAGCCTCCCAAGTAGCTGGGGCTACAGGTGGGTGTCACCACACCTGGCTATTATTTTCACTTGTTTTTTGTAAAGATGGGGTCTCACAACATTGCCCAAACTAGTCTTGAGCTCCTGGGCTCAAGTGATCCTCCAACATCAGTCTCCCAAAGCACTGAGATTGTAGGTGTGAGCTGACACACCCAGCCTCCCAGTCTTTTAGTACCTCTCTCAAATATGAATGAACAAAAAAAGGAATTAAAAAAAAAAAAAAAGAATACCGACTGGGCACTGTGGCTCAGGCCTTTAATCCTAGCACTTTGGGAGGCCTAGGTGGGCAGATCACCTGAGGTTGGGAATTGGAAACCAGCCTGACCAACATGGAGCAACCCTGTCTCTAATAAAAATACACAAATTAGCCAGGCATGGTGGCACATGCCTGTAATCACAGCTACTCAGGAGGCTGAGGCAGGAGAATCACTTGAACCCAGGAGGCAAAGGTTGCGGTGTGCCGAGATCACGCCTTTGTACTCTATCCTGGGCAACAAGAGCGAAACTCTGTCTCAAAAAAAAAAAAAAAAAAAAAGAAGACTACAAATGATAAGCAACATAGAATAGATAAAATTTAAGGAAAGGCTTTAAAAAGAAAAATAAGACAAAAATAAACTAAGAAAAAGTTTATTAAAGAACAAACAGATGCTAGGGAGAAGACAAAAGAGTGTCAAAATCACTTCATAAAGACACTTATGAACATATTACATGAATAAAACAAAAATAGAATATGAATAAGGAATAATCAGAAAAGAAAAAGTTCTTAGAACTCAGGGTTCATCTTGGGAGTTGGTCCCCAATGAGCCACACCTCCTGTCGTCATGTCCTTGGACAGGCCCATCCCACAGTGAATCTGTGTTGGCCCCAAGACTCACTTTAACCTAGAGAATTTGGTAGAAATGACACTGGACCTGTTCCAGGTCTAAGCCTTAAGAACACCTGGCAGCTCCACTTGTGTGCTTCTGGAAGCCAAAATAAGTACTGACTCTCTTCTTGGAGAAAGAGAAGCCACATGAAGAGGCCTTACACCATGAGATGCTAGGCAGAGAGGAAGGCCACATGAAGAAACACCAAGGCCACATGAAGAAACATCCCACAGGCAGACCTGTGGGTGAAGAAGCTGTCTCAGACATTTCACTGCAGCTGAGTATCCAGATGACCAGTCCCTGACACCATCTAACCACACAGTGAGAGATGCCAAAATGAGACCAGCAGAAAAACTGTCCAGCTATCCCCAGTTAACCCATACAGTAGTGACAGAGATAAATGTGTAGTTTTATGCCATTAAGTTTTGGGAAAATTGGTTAAGCAACAATAAATAACCAAAACAAAACTTAAAGTTTTGACTGTCCAAATATTTTATTTCTACAAGTCAAAGAAAATATTCCAAATTTAAAATTAAAAAAAAATAGAAATAGCGTGAGATACAAAGTCAAGACAAGAGCACTAAAAATCAGTATGAACTGCCTCAAAATGATCAAATAAAATGGAATGGAAAAGTTAACAAAAATATGACAAGATTCAGATTCCAACTTTCAAAAGCTACTATCAGTAGGCCTATCCATTTAGTCCCAGCCCACTTGTACAATGATTGAAAAAAGACCTACACTAAGTAGAATGTTGTGCTATTTCAGCTCACCAAGGAAAAGACAAAATCCTAAAAGCTTCCAGAGAGAAAGTCATGCCTAAATGAGTAACACTCAGAATGACATGAGGCTTCACCACCATGACTGGTTAGAAGACAAACAGCACAGACTTTGAAATTCTAAGGTAAAATTATCCTCAACCTAGAAATACATAATCAACCAAAGTATTGATCAAGTGTGAGGGTAGACTACGACAAAAGTGAATAGTGATGGGGATGTGCTATGCACCAGACACTGTTCTAAATGGTTTACATATACCACCTCATTGAATCCTCATAGCGCCCTAGAAACATAGGTACTAATACTATTGCTGGCTCCCCCATTTTGCAAATGGAAAATTGATGCATAGAGCACTTAGGGAATCAGCCCAAGGGCATACAGCTAATAAGTAGTAGAACCAAGATTCAAACCTATCTCGACTGGCTCCAAAACCCAAACACTGCATTGCATTTTTTTTCAGAAGCTAGAGATCAGAAAATATGTCACTCCATGCTTCCTTTTGGTTTTGCTGGAGGACACAGTCATATAAAACGACAAAGGGAAAGCCAAGAAAGATGACATGGGATCCAGGAAACAGTGGAGCTACTCTAGGAGAGCAGATGAGAAAAACCTCAAGATGACATCTGTACAGCCAACCCAAAGAACGACCTGCCAAAATGGGCACAGAGGAGCCAAAGGCTTTTGGAAGAGAAGGAGATCTCAGAGAAAGGGCTACGACAGTTTTTTAAATTAAAAGTTACTATTATGAGGAAGACACTGCAAAACAAAAGCAGCACCAAGAAAAGAAATATCCTGTCCTAAATATCCTAGAAAACTTGGCTTTATGAAGTCCTAATGATAAATAGTGATTACTTGTATGACTAAAGATAATATTTGAGGAAGGGAAATTAGGGTGGTATAAGACTAAATTCTCATGTGATATACTAAAATGTCAATAACTGATGCCTAAATAGGTAAATTCAGGAAGAAGTTAGGGGTGATAGGCATTGATGGAGATTTTTGTTGCTTGCAGGAAATAACGTTTGGTGATCCTTAAGCAGCACAGACAGACTTAGGAGATGGCAATTTCTGGCGAAGTTAATTCATTGAGCAAAGACAAACAATGAAAGCGAGAACATTTGGACACGAGAATATTCACAACAAAAAGCTGGTGTTAGGGAAAGAACAGTTGTTTGCTTATCATACTAAATACCAACAATTCCAAAATGAAAGGTTATTTTTAGTATCACAAAACAGAATAAACAAAAACACTTCAATAGGACCAGAAAAACTAGCACAGAAATAAGTTGAGTAATAAAAAATCATAGTAGTTTGTTTGTTTGAGACAGTTTATTTTTATCTCTTGAACACTAAGAATTTTTACTTTACCTGACCCATGGGTAGTGGTTGATCTAGCATCTCAACATCCATGTGCTTAGGAAGGTTATATAATCTTTGAGTCCACATATCAACCACTTCAATTGCTGATGAAGCTACAAAACACATTTCAGTAAATAAGCATTATGTTAAAGAGCCCTTGAAGACATCAATAATATTATGTGTACGGCAATCAATCAGGAAGAAATAAAAAGTTCTTACTGCTCAACTGCAGCTTACAGTTACAAAAAACTCTTTACAAATATTTTTGAGACATATAATCACTACAACTGATACCTAGCAGAATGACAACAATAAAAGGCGAGGAGGAAGTTCCAGATTTTGCCCAATTTCTCACATTGCTACCTTGTTTCCTTAGAAACTTACAACTTCAAACAAGAGAACATTGATGCATTAATGGGAAAACACCAATAAAAAAAAGAAGAAAAGGAAAAACCACACACAGGCAGCTTTGTTACACATGGATTATAAAATTATATATTTCAATTATAGTCAGTTAAAAGTACAAAAGCAAATGTGATCCAGCAGACAGAACCTGAAAATCTAGATGAGCTTGGATATCATATCTAATTCCCTGAGTTTGAGTCTACCCATCTGTAAAACAAAGAAATGAAAACTTTCCCAGAATGGTAAAGATTAAATGAAACCTGTAAAACACTTGATACTTAATAGGCTCTTAAGTGTCTAAAAACTAATAATTCACTAGGAAACTGCAATGAATAACTGTAAATTTCCATGTTCAAGTCCAAATTGTGTTGTAAGCATATTTACTTTAAGGAAGTAAGGAAGGTAAACTACATGCACAAACGTGGTTTTCATTGTTTAAAATGTTTTTCAATGTATAAGGTGACTCAAATGGGATCTAATAAGGCGACTCACTTCACATGGTCAGGAACAATTTTCTGGGTGTCTCTGACCAAGAAAAGAGTTGAAGAGAAAGAATTAGGTTTAGAAAGGATAAAGAAAGAAGACACAGGATTAGAATGGGCTCACAAAGCATAGACTAAGCCTTCCCAAAGTGAACAATGAAGCAAGTGGAGACAGGAAGGTTGAACCATAATTAGGATCCACCAAAAATCCTCATGCTTAAAAGGAAGCCAAGCCCAGTGTGGATTTATTTATGCACCCAATGTGCTCTGTTTTGTGCTAAATACATAATGAAGATGAGGCAGGGTGATCTAGACACAACCTGGACACTCTGACCTCTAGCACAGAAGGGGCTACAGGAGGGCTGGGGTGAAACAGGAATTAAACGAAATTAAAGAATGTGTAAGCAAAAACTCAGATGTAAAAAAAAAAAAAAAAACAACACCCAATTTCCCCTAAGAAAGAAAAAGAGGTGGAGTACTTTAAAAATTAACTGTTTTTCTGAGGCTAGTGAGCCTTACCTCTCCTCCTTTCCCAGACATTATGAAGACGCTGTTTCTCTAGCTGTGCAGCTGCAAGGTCACTAGACAGATAAACTCAAGTCATAAAACATGTTTTTCCTTGAAAAGTAAGAAATAATGTAATGCATGTCTCAACTGAATAACTGTCTTTGTTTCCTGCTTCTGTAATATGCTTCTCCCTGCGCAGATCTCCCCTTACCCCACAAAATTCTTAAAAGGTAACCTGACTCTTTGTTCAGGGCTCAGTCCTTTAGATGTTAATCTGACTGGGCCGGTGCACCTAAATAATAATATATATCCTCATCAACCCCACAGTCTCTCTGATTCCTAAATTATGCCACTGCAGGGGGAGAGAGGCAGCAGGGTAGTGGAGTCATACCAAGGAACAAGAAAGACAGGGTAGTGGCCGGGCGTGGCAGCTTACACCAGTAATCCCAGCAATTTGGGAGGCCAAGGTGGGCGGATCATCTGAGGTCAGGAGTTCGAGACCAGCTTTGTCAACATGGTGAAACCCCATCTCTACTAAAAATACAAAAATTAGCTGGGTGTGGTGGCAGGTGCTTGTAATCCCAGTGGTGTGGTTTAATTGCATATTTGGGTTAGTCTGTATGTAAACGTTTAACACAGGTGTCTCTTTGCTAAACAGGAATCCTATTCATCTTCTTCACCAATATGGTTTGTGGACTCTGATGAGCCAAATCTGACATCAGTTCTGGAATGTCTAGAAGATACTAAGAACAACAATTGGTGAGGAAAGAAGCCAAGCTATTTTCTCTTTTCCTCATAAACATATTTAGAAATTAAATGTTAAGAGATAATATGATTAAAAAAAAAAAAAACATGAGTAATGACTACAGTCTTAGAGGAATTAAAGTCTGGGTATTTTAAGTCCTTCAAATTTTACTTACTACCTGGATTCTCTTTATTATTTCCCACATGTATAAC
>NW_022161700.1:0-11986 GCF_008728515.1 Papio anubis
TAAAAAAAAAAAAAAAAAAACAAACCTAAAAAGATCCATATGATGATCTCAGCAGAAGCATTTGACAGTATTCAAAATCCATTACTGATGAAAGCTCTGCACAAACTAGGAATAGAAGAGAACTTCCACAACCAGATAAGAGGAACTTATAAGAAATCATAATACATTATGATAAAGGAATGAATGACCTTGCTTGAAGATCTGGAACAAGATAAGGAGTTCACTTTCATCACTTCTACTTAACATTGTACTGGAGATTCTAACCATTGCAATAAAGCCAGAATAAAAATAAGGGAAGAAGAAGGGAGGAAGGAAGGAAGGAAGGAAGGAAGGAAGGAAGGAAGGAAGGAAGGAAGGAAGGAAGGAAGGAAGGAAGGAAGGAAGGAAGGAAGGAAGGAAGGCAAGCATGTAGATTGAAAAAGAAAAATAAAAATCATTTATTTGCAGACATTATTATAATCTACATAGAAAATCTGACTGAATCTTGTTTAAAAGTCTGAAACTAGTAAGTGTCTTTGATAAGTGCTGTAGTCAGAATAACAGTTGTCTAAAAATGTTCATATTCTAATCTTCAGAATATGTTACCTTCCATGGCAAGAGGGGCTTGGCAGGTGTGACTAAGTTAAGGAACTTGAGACGAGAATATTATTCTGGATTATCCTGGTGGACCTAATGCAATCATAAGTGGAAAGCAAAAGGGGCAGAGTCAGAGAGAGAGAAACATTGGAAGATGTTATTCTGCTGGCTTTAAGATGGAAACTGGAGCCATGAGTCAAACAATATGAATAGCCTCTGGAAGCTAGAAAAAAAGGAGATTCTCCCCCAAAGCCTCCAGAAGGCACACAGCCATGATGACACCTTCGTTTTAGCCCACTGAGACTAATTTTGGACTTCTGACTGCCAGAATTGTAATATAATAAATGTGTATTGTTTTAAGCTACCAAGTTTGTGTTAATTTGTTATAGCGGTCATAAGAATCTAATACAGCAAGTTTGCAGGATATAAGATCAATAAACAAGAATCAATTGTAGATGTATATGGTAATGATAAAAAAGAGAAATTAAAATTTAAAAATACTGTATACAATCATTTTGAAAAGTATGGAATACTTAGGGATAAATCTGACAAAGGAATTAAACACTTAGACACTGAAAATTAGAGAACATTGCTGAAAAAATGAAACACCAAAATAGATATACTGTGTTCCTGGATCAGAAGACTCAATGTCATTAGAATGTTAATTTTCCTAAGCTGTTCTATAGATTCAGTGCAATTCCAATCAAAAATCACAAAATACGTATTTTGTAGAAATAGGAAATCTGATGCTAAAATTAATATAGTAATATATACACCTAGAATACCCGAAACAACCTTGAAAAAGAGAAGCAGGAAAATACCTGTCTAATAACAGATTAATAACCAGAATATATAAGGAGTTCAAAAAACTCAGTCTAATAATCCAATTAAAAATGGACAAAATATTTGAATAGACATTTCTCAAAAGAAGACATACAAATGGGAAACAGACATATGAAAAGTTGCTCAACACCATTGATCATCAGAGAAAAACAAACCAAAACTACAATGACACGTCATCTCATACCGGTTAAAATGACTTCTATCCAAAAGTCAGGCAATAATAAATGCTGGAGAGGATGTGGAGAAAAGGGAATCTTTGTATACTGTTAGTGGGAATGTAAATTAGTACAGCCACTATGGAGAACAGTTTGGACGTGCCTCAAAAAACTAAAAATTGAGCTACCTTATGATTCAGTAATCCCACTGCTGGGTATATACCCAAAAGAAAGAAAATCTGTATTTCAAAGAGATAACTGCACTCTCATGTTTATTGTAGCACTATTTAAAATAGTTATAATAGTTAACATCTGGTAGCAACTTAAGTGTCCACCAACAGATAAACGGATAAAGAAAATGTGGTATGTATGCACAATGAAGTACTACTCAGCCAAAAAGAAGAACGAGATCTTGCCATTTGCAGCAACATGGATGGAACTGGAGATCATTATGTTAAGTGAAATAAACCAGACACAGAAAGATAAACATTGCATGTTCTCACTTATTTGTGAAATCTAAAAATCAAAACAATTGAACTCATGGACATAGAGAGTAGAAGGATAGTTACCAGAGCCTGGGAAGGGTAGTAGGGGGTTGGGGAGAAGGTAGGGATGGTTAATGGGTACAAGCAAATAGAAAGAATGAATAAGACCTACTATTTGACAGTACAAAAGTGATACTATAGTCAATAATAACTTAATTTTACATTTTAAAATAACTAAAAGAGTGTAACTAAATTGTTTGTAACACAAAGGGTAAATACTTGAGGGGCTGGATACCCCATTCTCCATGATGTGATTAGTTTGCATTGCATGCCTGGATCAAAACATCTCACGTACCTATAAATGATACACCTATTATGTAACTCAAAAATTAAAAATTAAAAAACATTAAAAAGAGAAGCAGGAACTCATATAGTCCTTTGAGAAGAAAGAGTTGTTGGGACCTTCCAAGTGGGACCTTTAGCAGTGGGTGAGCACAGGTTAACAATGCCTCCAACATGGCTTTCTGGGTGGTTGGTATCCCTTCAAGTAGAAATTCAGTTTAAATTAGCACCCACCTGTCTCATTTTAACCCCAGGGTCATGTTTACATTACCTATTGGATGGCCCACGTTAGTCACCCTTTGAAAGATAGCGGGAGAAGAAGACGAGTTTACCAAGGCTGCTGTGATTTGTGCTAGAAGAACAACAACAAATTGCTCGTCACTAAGGAATGTATTATAGACTGATGAATCTGCCATGGATGCATAATTATTGAAAAGCAAAACTCTCCAAGAATCAGCTTTTTACGAAAACAACATATGCCTTACTTCTCCCAGGGAAATGGCAGGAAAGGCCCCTTTGGAAGTGTCTCCCAATTTCCTGTCATACTATCCAAAGGAACAGAGGGAGTGGGATATATGTGTGGGAGGAGACACGTGTTGTCCTACTCCGCCCTTTCAATTAGATGTATTGCCAATTTAGTTTGTGTCTGTGTAACCATTTCTGTATCACTTGAAAACTGCTGGATGTATTGCCACCCAGTTTAAGGGAAGTTTGGAAAAGTTTTAGGCCTTGTACAATGCATAAAAATTGCTTTGGGGTGGTGATTAGTACAGAGTATCTAGTGATTCTAAGAGGTGTTGGGCAGAGAGTGTCCCCAAATATGATTCTCCAATGAAAAGTTCCTAGGGTGGACCCTCCCTATTACAAATGATTTTTCACCCAGTAATGGATCAATGAGCCTGAGTGACACTAGGATGGCCAAAGGGTCGATATCTAATGACCACTGTGCCCCTTGCTGGTTATCTGCTATGTGCCAGCCATGAAGACCCTTCTCTTTACCTCAGTTCTGAAAAGACAACCTCATTAACTGTACTTGAAAAATAAGTCCTCTTCAGAAAGGACTCTCAAACCTGGACTAGGCTGAGCCCAATAGAGAATGTCAAAAGGGCTGGGATCCAGTTTAGCATGGCCTCAAGTCTCATTTGAATCTTTGTGTCTGGGTTGTGTGGCTTAGTACTTGTCCAGGAGCCATCTTTCCCAATGGGCTGGAGCCCTCACTGTGGCTGGCAAAAATGTCTGGCTGGTCCACAAGTCTCCCAGAGTCCAGCCTGACATCTGGAACATAGCAGATGTTCACTGTTTAATGAGTGAACAAGCTGCAGTTTCTTCATCTGTACAATGAGGATAATGATTTCTGAGATGCCTATCTTACCTTACAGTGCTGTTATGTACTGAAGTCAGAGTGATAATGATACTGAATATAAGGTACCCTCATAATTGTAGTTTTCACACCTACTGTGTCCAATCAATGTCACACGCAATGCCTACAACAAGACTGAGCCCAGTGTATGGTCATTTAACAACTTCCAATTACTGTACATCCACTAGAATGGCTACTAACGGCCTATTTAAAAGACTGATAACAACAAATGTTGGCAAGAATGGGGAGCAACTGGAACCCTCACACACTGTTGGTAAAATGATACAAACACTTCAGAAAATAGTTTGATGGCTTCTTTTCTTTTTTTTTTTTTTTATTATTATACTTTAAGTTCTAGGGTACATGTGGATAACGGGCAGGTTTTTTACATATGTATACCTGTGCCATGTTGGCGTGCTGCACCCATCAACTCGTCAGCACCCATCAACTCGTCATTTACATCAGGTATAACTCCCAATGCAATCCCTCCCCCCTCCCCCCTCCCCATGATAGGCAGTTAAACATAGAGTTACCATACGATCCAGCAATTCCATTCCTAGGTATATACCCAAATGAAACAAAAACGTATGTTTGCACAAATACTTGTACTCAAATGTTCACAATAACATTACTCATATTGTCTCCCACCTGGAAAAATATGTTCATCAACAGGTTAATAGCTAACAAAATGTGACATGATGCAATAAAAAAAATGAACCACTGACACATTTTACAACATGGATGACCTCAAACACATGCTGTATAAAAGAAGCCAGACAAAAAATACAAACTATGATTCTACCTGTATGAAACTCTAGAAGGGACAAATATAACCTATAGGAACACAAATCAGATTATTAAATACATCTAAGAATGGGGCATTGAATGAGAATGGACATTAGGGAAGGAATATTTTCCCTATATTGAGCTGAGTTCTGGTTATACAGGTTTATACCTATATAAATAGTCACTTAATGTTCATATGCTATCCTATATATGTAAGCTATGCCTCTCAATATTTAAAAAATAAAAAGAGAAAAGAAAATGTCTGTTCTCAGGCAAATTGGGAAAACATATAGTGCAACAAATACAGTCTTATAGTTTGCTATGTGTATGGCAGTATTTTAAGTATTTTACATAAATTAATTCAAGTTAATTCTCACAATAAACTTATAAGGAAAATACTATGGTTATTCCAGTATTACAAAGCAGAAACTAGATTTGAAGAAGTTAAGCAACATTTCCCGTGTCACAGAGCCAATAACGAGTCTAGTGGAGATTAGAACCCGGGCCTGTGTGGCTCCAAAGCCCTTAACCAAGAAACAAATTTGATTCCCCAACAGCTCTCTCTAGTGAATGCGGGTGAGTTAGTTGTGATAGGCTGAGCACTCCAGAGAAAATTGACCAGAGGGCTGATGGCCCCAGAAAGCTTTGGGCAGGTGAGGTGAGGAGATTTGGTGACCAGCTCACAGTCTGCACAGGGCAAGACTGAAGCAGAGGACAGAGATTTGTTCTGATGGGCTCTAGTAGGCTGTGCTGAGGCCAGGGAGGCAGACTACCACTCAACCAAAGCAATAGCATAGGCAGAGTGCGTCCCACTGGAACAGGATGTCTTATGGTGATGAGCAACCTGTCACTGCAGGTCAGTCACTGGATAGAGACTTGAGGAAGTCCCACACACAGTGATTAAGACACAAGGCAGTCTTCAAATCCAGGCTTTGCTCCTTCAAGCTGGGTAACCTTTGGCAAGTTACATAGCTTCACTGGGGCCAGTTTTCTATCTGTAAAGTGGAAATACTATTAGTGGCTTCCTCCCATAAGTATTAAAGGAGAGAATGCACGCAGAGTGCATGGCTCAGTGCCTGGCACGCTAAATAAAGGTAACCTGCTGCTGTTGTTGTCATCATGTTGTGGATAATACTGGGCTAGTATCTAAATAAAAAGCTCAGTAACTTAGTAACAAAGCAAGGGCTAATCACTTTAAAACAAAACAAAAAAAGTCCTGAAAGGCTTTCTGAAATCCGAGCAGCTTTGACTTCGTCTTGAGGGCGTTCTTCAGTAGGCCAATGATGTGGTTGTATTTTCATGTTCACATGTTCACCCTGGTTGCCATGTGAAAAGTAGCCTGAAAGGACAAGACTGGAGGCAGAGAGACTGGTTTGGAGGCTGTTGCAATTGTCCAGGCAAGTGTTAATAGGAATTGGAAATGAAGGACAGCCACAACTGGCTACATCTGAAAAGGAAGAAGTGTTTCCCCTCTTTGACATGCACAAAGGCCCACAACACCCCAATGGGTGCTGAAGAATTAGATTAGAGTTCCAGGCTCTAGCCCTGCATCAGCATGCTAAAGAGTCAGGCACAGATGATGGAGTAGGAACATGATCAGAAGTGACAGGCCTTTGTCTGCAGGGCCCTATACTACCCACTGAGGCTTTAATCATAAACGGTTGATTCTAAATGGCTGCCAAACCGTCTGTTCTGTTCAGGGCCACAGCTTCCAATCCAAACCTGAACACTCCACAGAGCTAATCTCTCCAACCTAGCCAGCACACTCAGGGGCAAAATGCAGGGGAGAAGGACTGTCCCCAGGCAGAGAAACATTGAACAGAACCCTGAACCCTTCTGTGGACACAGTGCTTTACAATTTACAAAGCAGGATCACATCTATTATCCTCGGGGTTTGTACAAGCACTTCTCCTGCTTCACGTCAGGAGACTGACTTGGGGAAAAGTTCAGTTTTGTATGATGTGTGATGTTATCTGCAGCTTTTTTTCATAGAATGCTTTACCGGGTATAGGAAGTTCCTTTCTACTCTTAGTTTGTTCAGTGTTTTTATTATAAAAAGGTGTTATACTTTGTCAAATACTTTTTCTGGGTACAAACAAGATCATGTGGGGTTTTTTCCTTTTATTCTATTAATATGGTGTATCATATTGAATATGATACCATTTTTAGATATCAGGCTATTAAAAGTAAGAAATAGCTTCTTTAATATACATTTAGAAATATGTGTTTCAAAACTCAAAAAATAAAAGACAAGTGTATGATAACCAGAAAGTTGGTACCACTGTAACCAGAAGTACCACTGTCTCTGTTATGGGGAAGAAAACCAGAGATGAGCTAGGGAAGGAGCACACGGTTGGTTGCCATGGTGTCAGGGGATGCTCTTGATCTTGATCTGAGGGGATGGTTCATGTGTTTTACATTCCTATAAGCAATATACCAGGATTGCAATTTCTCCACATCATTGGCAACACCTTTTTCTTTTTAAGAAAAAAAAAGTCTGTTTTATCAGAGACTAGGATTGCAATCCCTGCCTTTTCTTTGTTTTCCATTTGCTTGGTAGATCTTCCTTCATCCCTTTATTTTGAGCCTATGTGTGCCTCTGCACTTGAGATGGGTCTCCTGGATAAAGCAAATTGATGGGTCTTGACTCTTTATCCAATTTGCCAGTCTGTGTCTTTTATTTGGAGCATTTAGCCCATTTACATTTAAGGTTAATATTGTTATGTGTGAACTTGATCCTGTCATTATGATGTTAGCTGGTTATTTTGCTCGTTAGTTGATGCAGTTTCTTCCTAGCATCGATGGTCTTTACATTTTGGCATGTTTTTGCAATGGCTGGTACCAGTTATTCCTTTCCATGTTTAGTGCTTCCTTCAGGAGCTCTTGTAGGGCAGGCCTGGTGGTGACAAAATCTCTAAGCATTTGCTTGTCTATAAAGGATTTTATTTCTCCTTCACTTATGAAACTTAGTTTGGCTGGATATGAAATTCTGGGTTTAAAATTCTTTTCTTTAAGAATGTTGAATATTGGCCCCCACTCTCTTCTGGCTTGGAGAGTTTCTGCCGAAAGATCGGCTGTTAGTCTGATGGGCTTCCCTTTGTAGGTAACCCGACCTTTCTCTCTGGCTGCCCTTAACATTTTTTCCTTCATTTCAACTTTGGTGAATCTGACAATGATGTGTCTTGGAGTTGCTCTTCTCGAGAAGTATCTTTGGGCGTTCTCCGTATTTCCTGAATTTGAATGTTGGCCTGCCTTGCTAGGTTGGGAAACTTCTCCTGCATAACATCTTGCAGAGTGTTTTCCAACTTGGTTCCATTCTCCCCATCACTTTCAGGTACACCAATAAGACGTAGATTTGGTCTTTTCACATAGTCCCATATTTCTTGGAGGCTATGTTCATTTCTTTTTATTTTTTTCTCTAAACTTCTCTTCTCACTTCATTTCATTCATTTGATCTTCAATCTCTCATACCGCTTCTTCAAGATGATCGAGTCAGTTACTGAAACTCGTGCATTTGTCATGTAGCTCTCATGTCATAAACAGACTTTAAACCAACAAAGATCAAAAGAGACAAAGAAGGACATTACACAATGGTAAAGGGATCAATTCAACAAGAAGAGCTAACTATCCTAAATATATATGCACTCAATACAGGAGAGCACCTAGATTCATAAAGCAAGTCCTTAGAGACTTACAAAGAGACTTAGACTCCCACACAATAATAATGGGAGACTTTAATACCCCACTGTCAACATTAGACAGATCAATGAGACAGAAAGTTAACAAGGATATCCAGGAATTGAACTCAACTCTACACCAAGCAGACCTAATAGACATCTACAGAACTCTCCATCCCAAATCAACAGAATATACATTCTTCTCAGCACCACATCGCACTTATTCCAAAATTGACCACATAGTTGGAAGTAAAGCACTCCTCAGCAAATGTAAAAGAACAGAAATTATAACAAACCGTCTCTCAGACCACAGTGCAATCAAACTAAAATTCAGGATTAAGAAACTCAATCAAAACCGCTCAACTACATGAAAACTGAACAACCTGCTCCTGAATGACTACTTGGTACATAACGAAATGCAGGCAGAAATAAAGATGTTCTTTGAAACCAATGAGAACAAAGATACAACATACCAGAATCTCTGGGACACATTTAAAGCAGTATGTAGAGGGAAGTTTATAGCACTAAATGCCCACAAGAGAAAGCAGGAAAGATCTAAAACTGACACCCTAACATCAGAATTAAAAGAACTAGAGAAGCAAGAGCAAACACATTCAAAAGCTAGCCAAAGGCAAGAAATAACTAAGATGAGAGCAGAACTGAAGGAGATAGAGACACAAAAAGCCCTTCAAAAAATCAATGAATCCAGGAGCTGTTTTTTTGAAAAGATCAACAAAATTGATAGACCGCTAGCAAGACTAATAAAGAAGAAAAGAGAGAAGAATCAAATAGACACAATAAAAAATGATAAAAGGGATATCACCATCCATCCCACAGAAATGCAAACTACCATCAGAGAATATTATAAACACTTCTACGCAAATAAACTAGAAAACCTAGAAGAAATGGATAAATTCCTGGACACACACACTCTCCCAGGACTAAACCAGGAAGAAGTTGAATACCCGAATAGACCAATAACAGGATCTGAAATTGAGGTAATAATTAATAGTCTACCAACCAAAAAAAGTCCAGGACCAGACGGATTCACAGTCGAATTCTACCAGAGGTACAGGACGAGCTGGTACCATTACTTCTGAAATTATTCCAATCAATAGAAAAAGAGGGAATCCTCCCTAACTCATTTTATGAGGCCAACATCATCCTGATACCAAAACCTGCAGAGACACAACTAAAAAAGAGAATTTTAGACCAATATCCCTGATGAACATCGATGCAAAAAATCCCTCAATAAAAATACTGACAAACCGAATCCAGCAGCACATCAAAAGCTTATCCAATTATGATCAAGTGGGTTTCATCCCCATGATGCAGCACATTGGTTCAACATATGCAACCAGTAAACATAATCCAGCATATAAACAGAACTAAAGACAAAACCACATGGTTATCTCAATAGATGCAGAAAAAAGGCTTTGGACAAAATTCAACAGCCCTTCATGATAAAAATCAATAACGGTATATTAATGGAACATATCTCAAAAATAATAAGAGCTATTTATGACAAACCCACAGCCATCATACCAATGGCAAACACTGGAAGCATTCCCTGAAAATCCGGGCACAAGACAGGGATGCACTCTTCACCACTCCTATTCAACATAGTGTTGTGTTCTGGCCAGGGCACCAGGCAGGAGCAATAAAGGGTATTCAATCAGGAAAAGAGGAAGTCAAATTGTCCCTGCTTGCAGATGACATGATTGTATATATTTAGAAACTCCCATCGCTCTCAGCCCAAAATTCCTTAAGCTGATAAGCAACTTCAGCAAAGTCTCAGGATACAAAATCAATGTGCAAAAGTCACTAGCATTCTTATACACCACCAATAATAGACAAACAGAGAGCCAAATCATGAATGAACAACTCCCCATTCACAATTGCTTCAAAGAGAATAAGATACCCAGGAATCCAACTTACAAGGATGTGAAGGACTCTCTTCAAGGAAGAACTACAAACCACTGGATCAATGAAATAAAAAAGAGGACACAAAACAAATGGAAGAACATTCCACACCTCATGGATAGAAGAATCAATATCGGAAATGGCCATACTGCCCAAGGTAATTTATAGATTCAATGCCATCCCCATTAAGCTACTCAATAACTTTCTTCACAGAATTGAAAAACTACTTTAATGTTCATATGGAACCAAAAGAGCCCGCGATTACAAGACAGTCCTAAGCAAAAACAACAAAGCTGGAGGCATCACGCTACCTGACTTCAAACTATACTACAAGGCTACAGTAACTAAAACAGCATGGTACCTGCATTCAAACAGATATATAGATCTAATGGAACAGAACAGAGCCCTCAGAAATAATAATACCACACATCTACAGCCATCTGATCTTTTGACAAACCTGAGAGAAACAAGAAATGGGGAAAGGATTCCCTATTTAATAAATGGTGCTGGGAAAACTGGTTAGCCATAAGTAGAAAGCTGAAACTGGATCCCTTTCTTACACCTTAGACAAAAATTAATTCAAGATGCATTAGAAACTTAAATGTTGCACCTAAAGCCATAAAAACCCTAGAAGAAAACATAGGCAATACCATTCAGGACATAGGCACGGGTGAGGACTTCATGTCTAAAACACCAAAAGCAATGGCAACAAAAGCCAAAATGGACAAATGCAATCTAATTAAACTAAAGAGCTTCTGCACAGCAAAAGAAACTACCATCACAGTGAACAGGAAACCTACAGAATGGGAGAAAATCTTTGCAATCTACTCATCTGAAACAGGGCTAAGATCCAGAACCTAAAAAGAACTCAAACTTACAAGAAAAAAACAACCCCATCAAAAAGTGGGCAAAGGATATGAACAGACACTTCTCAAAAGAAGACATTCATACAGCTAACAGACACATGAAAAAATGCTCATCATCACTCCCCATCAGAGAAATGCAAATCAAAACCACAATGAGATACCATCTCACACCAGTTAGAATGGCAATCATTAAAAAATCAGGAAACAACTGGTGCTGGAGAAGATGTGGAAAAACACTGTTTTACACTGTTGGTGGGACTGTAAACTAGTTCAACCATTATGGAAGACAGTGTGACGATTCCTCAAGGCTCTAGAACTAGCAATACCATTAGACCCAGCCATCCCATTACTGGGGATATACCCAAAGGATTATAAATCATGCTGCTATAAAGACACATGCACACGTATGTTTATTGCAGCACTATTCACAATAGCAAAAACTTGGAACCAACCCAAATGTCCATCAATGATAGACTGGATTAAGAAAATGTGGCACATATACACCATGGAATACTATGCAGTCATAAAAAAGGATGAGTTTGTGTCCTTTATAGGGACATGGATGAAGCTGGAAACCATCATTCTCAGCAAACTATCACAAGAACAGAAAACCAAACACCAGATGTTTTCACTCACAGGTGGGAATTGAACAATGAGAACACTTGGACACAGAAAGGGGAACATCACACACTGGAGCCTGTTGTGGGGTGTGGGGAGGGGGGAGGGATAGCATTAGGAGATATACTAATGTAAATGACGAGTTATTGTGTGCAGCACACCAACATGACACATATATACATATGTAACAAACCTGCACATTGTGCACATGTACCCTATAACTTAAAGTATAATAAAAAAGAAAAAAAAGAAAAAGAACCCAGCTATCCTAGTAGGTATAATGTGGCATCTCATTAAGATTTTGATTTTGCGTTTTCTTTTTTTTTTTTTTTTAATTTTTTTATTTTTTATTTTT
>NW_022161701.1:0-1275 GCF_008728515.1 Papio anubis
TGCCCGCCAAGCTGGGGCCTTCTGGGGCATCCTGGGCTGAGAGGGCAAGGTGCCAGCTCTGCACGCTGGGGAAGGAACACCGCTACACTGTCACACTGACACACCGCCACATGAAGACACCACCACACGGGCACACCACCACATGGCCACATGGACAGACACACAGACACATGGAGATATCACCATACGGACACACAGACACACCACCACACAGTCACATATACAGACACACGGAGACATTACGACACGGACACACTGCCACACTGTCACATGGACAGACAGACAGACATACGGAGAAGTCACCACACAGGCACAGCACCAGACTGTCACACGGACACAGACACATGGAGACATCACCATAAGGACACACGACCACACTATCACAGGGACACACAGACACACAGAGACATTACCACACTGTCACAGGGACACACCATCACTCTCACACGAACACACAGACACACTGCCACATGGACACTGCCACATACACAGACACACCGCCACACTGTGACATGGACACACCTCCACACTGTCAGACACCACCACACAGACACTGCCATGTGGACACAAGGACACACAGGCACATTGTCACATGGATACACAAACCTGGGAAGCCACATCTGAAGGAACTGCCAGGTGACTAGGGCCATAAGTCAATCAAAGTAGACTTTCCCTGGCTGGCTTACAAGTCATTTAAACTGTGGTGAGATAATATCTCATTGTAGTTTTAATTTGCATTTCTCTGATGATCAGTGCTACTGAGCACCGTTTCTTATACCTGTTTGCCATTTGTAGGTCTTTTTTTGAGAAATATCTATTCAAATCTTTTACCCCCTTTTTTAAACCAGGTTATTAGATTGTTTCTTAAAGAGTTGTTCGAGCTTTTTATATATTCTGATTATTAATCCCTTCTCGGAAGAGTAGTTTGCAAATGTTTTCTCCCATTCTGTGGATTGACTGTTAATTTTGTTGATTGTATCATTTTCTGGGCAGAAGCTTTTTAACTTAGTGTGATCCATTTGTCCATTTTTGTTTTGGTTGCCTGTGCTTGTGGGTATTGCTCAAAATATTTTTGCCCAGACCAATGTACTGGAGATTTTCCTCCAACTTTTTTTGTACTAGTTTTATTGTTGGAGTTTTAATCAACTTTGATTTTACTTTCATATATTATGAGAGATACTAGTCTGTTTTCATTCCTCTGCATATGGATATCCAGTTTTTTCAACACCATTTACCACCAGTGTATGTTCTTGGCACCTTTGTCAAAAATGAGTC
>NW_022161701.1:10589-11981 GCF_008728515.1 Papio anubis
TGCAGAGTGTTCTGTAGAATGCCATAGAGACCTGGGCTTAGGGAAAATATTTGACGCAAAGTCCGCCAACTCACATGAGTAGCTCCCCACAACTTGTACAGGGCTAGTCTCTGGGTATATGGGAAATGAAACCGTGCCTGAGCAGATGTTACAAACACCCTCCCCTGAGAGACTCCAGGGCTGCTTTATTCAAGCACACCAGTGTGCTCTAATAAGCTCAGAATTGAGAGAAACAAGTTTTCATTCCATCTTTCTTAAAAACTCCCTTTGTGACTTTAGACATAATAATAACACTGCCTGGGTAGTGAACACCTCTGTGCCAAGAAGTATGATGATCATTGCCTGAGCTGTAATTCTCACCATAGTCCTGCAGGAGAGCTGCTATTACCTTATTTGGGGAGGACTTCACTGTTTTTACGGCTGAATAGTATTCTATTGTGTATATATACCACATTTTCTTTATCCATTCTTCTATTGATGAGTACTTAGATTGGTTTCATATCTTGGCTATTGTGAATAGTGCTGCAATAAACTGTGTGTGTTAATTTAAGTAAGCCAGAGAGTACCCAGATTATGTACTGTTTCTGGGTATGTCTGTGACAGTAGGTTCTGGGTGATATTAGCATTTGAGTTGGTGAACTTAGTAAAATAGAGTGCCCTCCCCAAAGTGGTTGGGCATCAATCTGTTGAGGGCCTGAACCGAACAAAATGTGAAGGAAGGAGGAATTCACCCCTTTTCCCCCTGCTTCCTGACTGAGCTGGGATATCTCATCTCATCTTTTCTAAACCTTTGACTGAAATTTATGTCATCAGTTCTCCTAGTGATGGTAGCAGCAGGCTTTCCGGAGCAGCTGCTGTGTGGACACCAGCTGCAGCAGGGGAGGTGCAATCAGGCCTAGGACTAGGTGGGAACCCCCTCAACTACTGAGTTGGCAGGGTAGGGCCCCATGCTCCCGGGTGCAGCTACAGCCACCCAGCTGCAGCTCTAGACCCAGCTGTCACTCTACTCTCAGGGACCCAGGAAGTCCCCTGCCCCTGCAGGCTTGAAAGTGCCTGCTCCATCTCCCTGGCCTCTCCCCACTCCCAGTGCCTGCTCTGGGGCAGAGCAAAGTTGTGGCCAAGTCTGAGTGCCATCAAAACCTGACCAGGTGTGTATGAGCTCAGCGCAGTGCTGACATACCAGCCCCGTCACCTTGACTCCCTCTGGACTTTGAGCACCGAAGAGCACAGGAGTGGGGCCAAAGGGGCTGAGGGTAGCTCAGCACAGGCCTGTGGGCTCCTCTCTGTGTGGACAGCCTGGGCACCATGGATGGCATGTTAAAGGCAGACAGGTTCCTAGGCGGGAAGGAGTGGGTCCCTGTTGAAACCTCAACTTCAGGCCACTGAGGGCCT
>NW_022161702.1:0-176249 GCF_008728515.1 Papio anubis
GTGCCAGGGACTAGGTACCCTGTGGTGAACTAGGTGATTACAGTTTGTCCAGGAGGGGAGGCAGTGGCCATTGAATGAGAAAAGCCAGAGGGATGGGACAGGTTAGCGGCAGGTCAGTGCCAGGGACGAGACTGCAGGAGGGAGCAGTGATGTTCCAGTGGGCACTCAAAGCCTGACTCTCATGTTCAGATCAAATTCAACTACTGATTCCTAGAGACCTATAATTAGCAATTAAAGTAAATTAATTCAACAATCCTATATTGTCTATTTAGCCTGGCACTGTGCTAAGCCTTGACAGTGTCAATTCTAGAGACACATGAATACAGATAAAATGAATGCAGGGTCAAGAACAGGGAAACAGCAGCAGTGCAAGCGAGGAGTATGTGAGAACACAGAGGGAGACACTATTATTCCCTCTAGGCATTTAGGAGTGACTTTATACCAGAGATAACACTGCAACTGAGTTTTTCAGGATAAAGTAGGGTTTTCAAAGAACACAGGAACATAGCAAGACATTCCTGGTTGAGGGAAGGTCTGTGCAAAGGCACTGAGACAAGCCACTTTGTTGAGTGCTAGGGGATGACAAGTGACCCCACACAACCTCAACATTGGATATGTAAGGATGTCGGGACAAGCTACAGAGGGATGCTGGGACCCAATTTTGACAGGCCTTGTCTACCAGCCTCAAGATTCTGATGGTTCTGGAGGAACAGGGAAATGTTTTACAATAATCACTTTGTTCGGTTTTTAGGGCTAGCAGGAATCAAGGCATTTATGGTAAAAATACCTCTCTACGGACTCCACCTGTGACTCCCTAAAGCCCAAGCTCCCGTTGCCAGCTTCCAGTTACCAGAGGCACTGGAAGAAATTGACAGCAAAGAGAGCAGAAAAGGACTATGTTAATCATTTAGCCAAAAGACTGTGAGGCAGAAAAACTAGATTTTAGACTTGGCAATCCTGAGTTTTGGTCTAAACTGCAAAGAGAATCATTTGTTTCCAACTCCTTCCTCCTGACCACCTTGTAATAGTCAAGGATCGTTGGTTATAAGCAGCAGACAGCAACACTGACTATCTCAAGCAGAACTGGCATTTATCGCATGGCTACACAGCAGCTCACAGAATTTAGGCGAAGGCTGAAGAGGCAGACTCCTGATTGAAATTGCAGGGCAAGTGCATCTGATGATCTAGTTTGGGTCACTTTCTTGGTCCTTTCCTAGAGGAAGGCAGGTCACTCTGATAAGCAGACTTATGGAATTCTCCAACTGGGAAGCAAAGCATTCTCAAAGTAAAGAGAGGGCAGGGACTCAGGCTGTCTTGTTCACTTAGTATCCCCAGTGCCTTTGCCGGACATCTAGAACGTGCCCAGTAAATACCTACTGCCGGCAGGAAGTCATGTAGCAAAAATGACAGCTGTCCATACCACCTTCACTGGATCCCTCTTGCACACCACTGATGTATCTGCCCTCCTAGGATACTGGGGGAGTGTCAGGACACTGAGCACACCCCCAAATGTTTGGGGAACTTGTAAATTCATCCTCAGCTCCTCCTCGGCCCAACTGATATCCTTGTGCCAAATTTTCAACTGTCCCAGGGTACTTTCCCTGGAATTTCTTAAAGCTGATTATAATTTCCTGTTGGATGGGATGTTTGAGATTTTTGGCTTTCATTTCTTCCGGAAGTTATTTTTCAAGATCTTTTCTCTCCCCAGGTTCTGGCACCATAAGCCTTCTTGCCTTCCTGTTGTTGGCCTTGCTGGGGAAGTGGGGGAAGGGGTGGTGATTATTTAACTTTTTGGTGATTTTTGCAGTCTTTTCCCATCCAAGGCACTCTGCAAGGCATTCTCAATGGGCAGTGTTCCCTTCATTGTGAGGTACCTTTCCAGAGGTCAAGGCCACTGACAAAGCAAAGTTTGTCCCCAGATTTCAGGACATGCACTTCAAAGTACATGTGAAAGCTGCTGTCATCCAAGGGAGAGTCAGCTCCTTTGTCTCAGGCATTAGATTTGAAAGCGAGAGAGAGAGTTAAGAAAGAGAAGAAAGAGAGGGAAATAAAGAGAAAGAAAAGAGGAAATTACCTGCTTGGCATGAAATTGCTACTTTTCTAATCAAACTGGCCCAGCTCTGTTTATGGTTCAACATCAATATTCATTCCTCATAAAATTGAAGGTTTATGGTACCTAAAAGAAACATTGAAAAATGCATCCATCCTATAACTCCTGAAGTATGTTGACTAGATGTTTTCCATATGGGTAATAGGAATATTTTGTGGAGGCACTAGGCCAGGCTGCGTCAATGGGCTGAGCAGCTTTGGGGGACTTCCCCGTTCTCCTATCAGGTTTAGGTTGTGGCCTTTTCTGTGGTAGAACCCCCTTTCCCACACATAGGCTTAAAACTCTTAAAAAATTCTCAGGGCTCCCAGTATAAAACTCAGACTCTGAACCATGACTTTCCAGGCTACCCACTATGCATACCTGCTCCTCACTTTGCCTGCCCACACTGGCCTCCTCCCCATCCCCAAGCTCTGCCGAGTGGGAGGACACCTGTGCTTGCTGTCCCTTGCCTGGTATGTTTTGTCCCTTGCTTGTCATCTGTGGTCTCTTCTTCCTTCAGGTCACAACTAAAACATCATCTCCTCAAAAACCGATTCCTTCTCCCCAGTTACTCCCCACCAGATCACCCTATTTGTTTCCCTCGCTGGACTTTACCTGAAGATGTCGTGTGTGTGCATTTGTCTTTGTGTCTCCTCAGTGGGGTGTGAGCACCACGGCAGAGCCACCTGCCCCATCTATTTCCTGCTTCATCTCTGTGCCTGGCGCTTTTTAGCGGTTCAGTGGATGTTTCCTGATCAAGACAGCTTGTCGGGTCAAGTTGGTCATCTTGTCCATCCAGAGAGAAATTCTGTTCATTTGGCTCTCCTGCTCAGCTTTTTAGCACCAGTGCATGGAGCATTTTAACCCTGGGGCCCCTGTTTCTGGAGGTGACAGAGACTAACTCATGGTCCTCCACTCCAGCCCAACCTCATTCCTGGCAGTGTGATTCTGCCTGCCCTAGGACCCACATTTTCCTCCTCTCTCAAAAAGGAAATATTATTGCTTCTCTAGTAGCATCCCCCAGGTGATCTACTGAGCATGGTGTCAGTGACATCTTAGAAAGCCATCCTTAAGGCTTCCAAGAAGTGTAATGAGGGAAGCCTGACTGAACCCTGTGTGTCCATGTATTAACTCAATGCCCCAGAAAAGGCATTGAAACCCCCTAAGCCTCAGTTTCTTCATCTGTAAGATGGGCACAATAACACAAGGCTCCCAAGAGACCAAGATTTTGAAGATGAACTGTTTCTCCCTGTGAAGAGTTAGAAGATGGACGGCACTGTGATCAGGAAAGGAAGGGCCAATCCTCTGCTTCATATGAGCATCTGTATCCTCCAAACCCCCTTCCCATATGCACACTAGAAACATAAAACTTTAGAGCAGAAGGGACTTTGGCAGCCATCTAAAGATGACTTTTTTTTAGCTTTTTTCCATTTTTAATTGTGGTAAAATAAATATAACATACAATTTACCATGTTAGATTTCTAAGTGTACAGTTCAATGGCATTGAGCACATTCACATCGGTTATACAACCATCACCACCATCTATCTCCAGAACTCTTTTCAGTTTACAAAACTGAAATTCTAGACCCATTAAGTAACAACTCCCCATTCTCCTTCTCTGCATTCCCTGGCAGCCACCATTCCATCTCTATGAATTTTTACTACTCTATGTACCTCATGTAAGTGGAATCGTAACAGTATTAGTCTTTTTATGACTGGCTTATTTCACTTAGTGTAATATCCTCAGGTCCATTTACATTGTAATAAGTGTCAGAACTTAAGGCCGAATATTCCATTGTATGCATATATGCCACATTTATCCATTCACGCGACTATGAATACACAGGTTGCATCTACCCTTTGTCTATTGTGAATAATGCTATGAACATGGATGTAGAGATATCTCTTTGAGACCCTGCTTTCAATTCCTTGGGGTATATGCCCAGAAATCTAATTGCTAGATCATATGGTAATCCTACGTTTAATTTTTGGAGGAATCACCATACTGGTTTACAAAGCAACTGGACTTTACATTCCCACCAACACAAGAGTTCCAATTTCTCCACATCCTTGCCAGTACTTGCTATTTTCTGGGTTTGACAGTAGCCATCCTAATGGGTACAAAGTGATACCTATTGTGGTTTTGATTCGTATCTCCCTAATAATAATTAGTGCTTTATTACACATCTTTTCGTGTGCTTACTGGACGTTTATATGTCTTCTTTGGAGAAATGTATATTCATGTCCATTGCCTATTTTTAATTAGATTTTGGGATGTTTTTTCCTGTGGAATTGTAATTCTTTATATATTCTGGATATTAACTTTTTACTGAACATAAGGCTTGCAAACAGTGTTTCATATTCCACAGGTTGCCTTTTCATTCTGTTTTGTCATTAGACGCACAGAAATGTTTAATTTTTATGTAGTTCAATGTGTATTTTTTCTTTTGTTACCAATGCTTTTGGAGTCGCATCCAATGCCATGAAGATTTTCCCGTGTTTTCTTCTAAGAGTTTTATAGTTTTAGCTCTTGCGTTTAGGTCTTTGATCCATTTTGAGTTAATTTTTGAATAATGTATAAGGCAAGGATACAACTTTACTCTTTTGCACATGATGAAGATGACTTTTGATAGAAAACTGAGCCCAGAACAGGGAAGCAGTCTGCTCAAAGTAAAGGAGCTAAATAGGGACACAGCAGGGGGAAAACCCAAGCTTCCTGTGTCTTAGTCATAAGTATTCTCTACTCTTCTAGGAAGTAGACACTCTAGGAGAATGTGACCCTGGGCTTTACTGCTCTGTCTCATCAGAAACAACTGGGGAAACAAAATGGGATATTGGAGCTGATGGGTTTCCCTCCAGTGAGGTCAGCCAGTCCAAAGTACAGACCACTGCGCCAGGAGCAGACAACGGGCTTTTCTTAGGTAACAGCATTCTTCTTCAGGACACCTGTGACCACGTGTGAACAGCATCCACAGAAAATCCCCAATGGTCACAAAGTCTCTGATGTGCCCATTCCACTTTTTCTGCAAAAACGCTGGCTCTGTGTTCAGCCGCATGGCAATTTGGTAGAATGAAGCTTTCATTCACTGATAGGAGCAGGGAAATGTTAGTGGCCATCCACATCTACACGCTTTGCGCCCAGAGACCAATAAACTTGAGACAATGTGTATTCTGAAGCATTATCTTGAGTTAATAAAGGAAGGTTTTGGGTTTTGATAAACCTATTGGGCTAAGGCAGGGACTGGCAAATCACAGCCCACTGGCCAAATTTTTTTTCCCCCTTTTTTGAAACTATCTCATTCTGTCACCCGGGCTGGAGTGCAATGGTGCAATCTTGGCTTGCTGCAACCTCTGCCTCCTGGGTTCAAGCGATTCTCGTGCCTCAGCCTCCCGAGTAGCTGAGATTATAGGCACACACCACCACACCTGGCTAATTTTTTGTATTTTTAGTAGAAACGGGGCTTCACCATGTTGCCTAGGCTGGTCTCGAACTCCTGAGCTCAGGCAATCTGCCCACCTCGGCCTCCTGAAGTGCTAGGATTACAAGTGTGAGCCACTGCACCTGGCCAAATAGTTTTATTGGAACAGAGTCATGCTTGTTTATGTATTGTTTATGGCTGCTTTCTCCCTTCAGTGGCAGAGCTGAGTAATTGTGACAGATGTATGGCCCACAAAGCCTAAACTAATTACTGTCTGACCTTCTACAAAAACTGGTTTGCCAACCCCTAGACTAGGTAACAAGAAAAAGTTGAATGGATGCATCAGAGACTTTGTGACCACTGGGGCTGGCTGGAGTGTCATCTTTACCACAGCAGGAAATGCACTAGTGGCAACTAAAGGAACGTTCTAGCTATTCTGTACTCTCAAACTCCTTCCCTAGTCTCAGCCCAGAGGAGAACTTATTTCTAAGATCTTGTTGTAAAGTCTCTGAGCACAGAGAAGAGGGTGAGAGCCCCATGGAAGCCAGATCCCAGCCTGTACCACATTCATTGGCCGCACTATCAACATACATGAGGGTCAGGGTATAAAGACAAAATGGCAACTTATAAGGGTCTAACCACATGAGATGGAACATGAGTTGCTGCCTGACATTGTCATTATCTTCAGCTTTCTTACACGTGTAATTAATAACTCATCACTCTCAAAATTGATATTAATCAGTTTTCACTTCAGTGGGGTTGTGGGCAATTCCCAAACTTCTCAGGCTGACTTAATAAAAATTGCCAGAAAGACAAAGGTCCAAATAAATCTCAGCTGTGCCACTGTGAGCTGGCTTTAGAATAGTGACCCGATTCTGCTCACTTTGATTTCCTCATCCATAAACAGGAGAACAGTTCCTAAAGCTGCTGTGAGAATTCAATATAAGAAGGGACAAGGAACTTCTGGTACCTTCTGCAATGCTACTTTCCTTTCCTTAGTCTACCTAATACCAACCACCAACAGTAGCTTCCCCTCTGGAGACTGAGCCTCCAAAGCCGTGTATCTTGGTGTTTCCTTCTCTTCTCCCCTCACACTCATTCGCTGCAGCACAAACAGCAGGCTCCAGTGGGCTCCAAACATGAACAGACAATTGTCTAATGTGTAAGGAATTTTCAAAATACAACTAGTCATTTTTTTCTTTGGGTGAAATGTCTATTCTTTGAAAGATGCCATAGGCTTAGCCCACTGGAGCTCAGCTCCAGGAAGTATGTCCTGAAGCTTTAGGTCATTCCCACCTCTAAGGATCCCTGGAGAAGAGGCCATTTTCAACACTAACCAGCTCTTCTCCAGGGCTGACTCAAACTCCTAGCTTGGTCTCAGAACTGACTGCTTTCCTGAGGCTCACAGACAGCATCTGAGAGCACCAGAATGGCACAGCTCCCAGCTTCTATTTCCTGATCCCACCTTCATCAGCCATTTCTACAAGTCCGGATGCTGAGGCCTTCAGATGAATTCACGAGAGTATTTACCACAGTGTTGTTTATTATAGCAAAATACTGCTGGACATTTAGACGCTAGGTACTAGATACATCAATCATGCCCCTACACAGATATTAAGATGTGTGTTAGACCTGCATTCATGGAAGATATTTGCCATACATTTAAGTAAAAACAGCAGCCTTCAAAAATCCTGTGAATATGTTTATTTTTATAAAATACAAATATTTACTCACATGTGTATATGGGCATAGCGAAAAATGTGAAAATGTAAGAATAGTAGTTTCCTAATGTTATAGATGGATTGTTTCTTTTATGTATTTGTGTGTTTTAAGTATGTAAGACTTACATTTCAAAATTTCTTTTGTAATAGGAAAAATGTATAATGCTACCTCCCATTTGAGGGGAAAAGAAACCACGTGGTCTCCTTCAACATAGATATATAAACACAGAGAGAAAATAGACCCTGCCCACCAGGGGGTCCTGCCCACCAGGGGGTGTGCTTTGTCATACAAGGAGAGTGACAGCAAAAGAGCTAGATGATGAGACTCCAGGTTTTGATTCATTCATTCTTTTCATTATGTTCAAGAATCGTGAGTTTATACAATCAGACTTGTGGAATACATAAGCTAGAAAGCCCTACAAAAACCAACAGCACTCAGGTTTTCAGATGGCTGGAGCAGTTGCATGGCTTACTGGGGTCACAGAGCCAGCCCAGGACTCTTCTTCTCACTCTTGACAGTCTCCTGTCCTGGTCCTTCAACCTTTATCTTTCAAGGACTCTGACTTTGGCCCAACCTCCTGCACCCCCGGCTTCTACTTGGCCTCTTTCTTGTAGCCATCCATACCCTGGAGAAACAAATGTGAGTCGATTGTGGGCCACAGGGGACCTGCTGTTACCAAAAGGAAAGGAACTCTGACTGGGACGTAGGAGATCCACGTTCTGCTTTATGGGCTGAGCCCTGCCTGGTGACCTAAAGCTGCCTGAACCCCAGCTTGTTTGTAACAGCAATTAACCAAAACCATTCGACCCAACAAGACCATGGCGAGGATCCAAGCAAATGATATCACTGTGCTTCAAATGAAGTCACATTCTATGACTGTGAGGTATGTTGAGTGTGGTTATTCAATGGATCTTCTCAATATAGTCTAACATACTTTTTTTTTTTTTTTTTGCCAACAACAAAAAAAGCCACTCATGCCAGATGCTGAAGACTTTAATGCTACGAGAAGAACTATCAATGAACTTTAAGTGTAGAAATTACAACTGATAGAAAGAAAAGCAATCATCAATACAAATTTTACAGCATCTTGAATCTGAAAACATCCTAAGAGCAGTATCTTCCTTGATGAAGGCTGTGTGTGTATATATATATATTTACATGAACTATATATATATGTATGTGTGTGTGTATTTACATGAACTACCTTTCTCAGAGCTCCTAGAGTGGTTTTTCTGGGTCTGTTACAACCTTTATCACATTCTCGCTTATGTTATAGTGATATAGAGCAAAAAAGTAAATAAGACCTGGCGCTTTCCCTCAAGTGAGGAAGCAGTTTGATATAGACATCTCAGGGTAAGATTAGGTTACTGTGGAAGCTCATAGTGGAGGAATTAATGTAGAATTGGAGACATCAAGGGAGGCTTACTGGAAGGCGTGGTGTCTGAGTCTCAAACTGCAGGTTAGACTGAGCCACACATGAAGAGAAGTTAGAGGATCCAGAATTCAGATATTTTACTATTCAAACTGAGGCTTTCTAGTAACCAAAAGGTTGGGATACATTCTCGAAGCAGAAAACAGCATAAATTATAGCCTGCAAGACTCAGCTACCCTTGGGTGCTGTATTTCATGGGCTTTTCACAACTGCTTTCATTTCAGATCCCTCGACTCACACTCTGCCTCACCTTTGAGGTCTAGCGTGTACTAGGATAACTTGGGAGCCTAACTTACAGAAACAAGAATTGCAGCTCAGGTGGTGGTACACATGCTCAGTTCCTGCCACACCCCTTAAGATGAGTCATCCTGTCTGGACATGAAGAAAGGTCCCTGGGGCTCTACATGCCAAAAGCTACCTCTAAGGGCATGTCAGAGGCAGCCGGGCAGGTGCTGACATCTGAGGTGCCTGGCCTGACCTGGAGCTGGCACCTCAGCCCTCCTTTCTCCTTCGCACTTCTGAGCCACTGTGGGAAAGTGTATCAGCCAGTGCCCATCCATCGTGGGACATGTGTCCAACATCAAAGCCTCACTGCCCTTCACTGACACAACTTGACGCATTCTGAGGTTATCAGGGATTTGCTAGCCTGTCAGAGCCAGGGAATGGGCAGGCTCTCAGGGGAGGATGTGCCATCCAGGAGGGACGTCATTTTGATGTACCTGGAAAGATGAGACATAACTGCCAGGTCTTCAGAAAGGCACTCCCATTCCCACCCCACCCCATCACACACAAGGACCCGTTTCAAAAAAAAAAAGCCATGGGGCAGAGGGAGCTAAGAAGTGGAATTCACATTCACAACCTAAAACTCTTGACATCTCCAGACCCTCACCAATTCTGCCAATACTGCCTCCTCACCAATTCATTTGACAGCCATGAGGTGGCATCGAAATTCCAGGGTGTGCAAGCACAGTATTTTGGGTCAAGCAACCCTGGGCTGGAGTCCTGCTCAGCAACCAATCTGTGCCAGGTTCCAAATGAGAGAAATAGTACCTACCTCAGGGGACTGTCACAAAGTTAATGCAGATAAGGCATTTAAGGCCACCTAACACAGGGTCTGGCACAGAGCAAGCCTGCCACATATGGTAGTTATTATTCTCATAAAATTATAAGTTGCTGGGGAATTCTGCTAATAAATTATTGACTACCAAGATTAGGGATTTTTTAAGTTATAGTTCTGCCTTCTGTTCTTTAAAACTAACTTTGATGTAAACAGGAATTCTAACAATTTAGAAGCTCAGGTACATAGTTAAATAGGTAACATATGCATTTCTGCACATTCATGTTTCGGTTTTATTTTCTAAACCCTCCAAACAAACAAACCCATCAAACCTCTCTTTCTAAGCTACTATTATGTCCTCCCTCAAAAATAAAACATTAAAATTTTTATTAAAAAGAGATTCATTTTCCTTTCGGGCTACAGAGTGACCCAGCTAGCATCATTGCAAGAGATCACATTTGCAGTAACTGAAATGACAGATGCTGTCAGTGAAACTGAAGAGGCCTCAGGAGTATTGTTGTGGTTTGGCTAAATGATGATCAGATGAAATATCGTTGGTTGAGTCTTACCAAGGATATCTTCGCATTAGAGCTATTTGCAAAACAGCGACATGAAGTCAGCGTGGGCTTGCTGTTTTTCTCATGCATGTTTTTCATTTTGATATTATATCATGAACAGCTGTAAGGATAACGTTAATCGTCCCTTCTGGAAACATTAATCACAAGAGTTTATTTATTATTTGGTTTAAGTATTTAAAAGTTAAAACATTTCCAAGCTGTCACTATTGAAATATTTCTAATATTGCAAAACAGCAATTATTTCGGAGAGCCTATTCTTAAGATTTCCACTTCAGAAAGAAAATAATTTATGTTCTGTGGGTTTGGTTGAGACTGAAAGGTACATTGGGAATGGTACTTTTTTTCCTTGTGAACTAAAAATTGGGGCATATAAAAATGGAGCTACAAACTTGGCGATTGGATGGATGATTGACTTCGGAGTTATTGATAAGATAGAAGCTCTGTAGGTCTTGCAACACTAGAAGAGTAATGCCTTATAGTCACATACGGCTTTGCAAAGTATATTCTGTTTTTAATCTCAACTTCCCAGTTGTCCTATAAATTAAGCATTTGTAGTACTATAAATTCATTGATAAAGAAACTAATAGTTTTTATGGCTTGCACAAGATCAGCCGGTTACAATTTTTTTTTTTTTTTTTTTTTTTAAGGCAGAGTTTTGCTCTTGTTGCCCAGGCTGGAGTGCAATGGCATGGCCTCAGCTCACTGTAACCTCCGCCTCTTGGGTTCAAGTGATTCTCCTGCATCAGCCTCCCAAGTAGCTGGGACTGCAGACAAGTGACACTACACCTGGCTAATTTTTGTATTTTTAATAGAGATGGGGTTTCATCTCATTGACCAGGTTGGTCTCAAACTCCTAAGCTCAGCTGATCCACCCATCTTGGCCTCCCAAAGTGCTGGGATTACAGGCATGAGCCACTGCGCCCAGCCCAGCCGGTTAATTTTTGTAAAAAATAATTGATATGCCAGACATTGTGCTGTGTTAGGCAGAGCTTCCACTAAGCCAGACTGTATGAGTTAGGAAGAAGGCAGGCCCAGGCCTCTTGGCGTGGCAAGCGGGGAACAGGCTGCATTTCAGCACTCTCACCCCCAATATCCAGGCAGTTCTGTGCAGGGCATAGGCTGTCCAACCACATAAGAAAAGCCCAGTGCTAGAGCTTGGGAATACAGCAGTAGACCAAAAAGGGCAGTCTTAGACCTTAGCAGTTCATAATCACCCCACCAAAAAAAAAAAAAAAAATCACAAAGAACAGAGACACACCCATTTTGGATACCATGGCCAATGAAGTCTCTCCTATGTCTCTCTTTCTGATTGTGTGTGTTTGGGTGCGGGTGGGGAGTCATTTATGTGTGCGTGTTTGTGTCTTATACAACTGAAATTTATTTTCTTACTGTTCTGGAGGCTGGAAGTCCAAGACCACGGTGATGGTTGGTTGTGTTCTTCTGAGGGCCTCTCCCCTTGGCTTATAGATAGTTGTCTTCTGGTGTCTTCACATCGTCTTTCCTCTGTCTCTTGCCCTAATTGTCTCCTTTATTTTTGAATTTTTAACTTTCGTTTTATAATTGACACCTAATAATTTTATGTATTTTGGGGCTGCAGTCTGAAATTTCAATACATGCGGACGTCGTATAGTGATTCAAATCAAGGTAGTATGTCCATCACTTAAAAGTGGTAACTTTTAAGACCCTCTCTTCTAGCTATCAGTCTAGGCTTCTCTCGATTCTGTGGGTTGAGGGGGTTTTCTCTGCTTCCCCCCAAGTTCTGGTGAATTTAGGGTGGTATTCTGGTTTTTGAATAGTTTCTAGTTGTACTTTTGTTGGGGGTGGGAGAGTGATGGTATTCTACCATTTTGCTGATATCATCCTCTGATTATATTTTGAAATTGGAGTTTCTCATTTACAGTTCAATGAATGAAACCCAACTAGACTGTGAATGTGCAGCAAAGTCTCATTACCACTGCCCAGCTCTTCTTGGTACTCCAGGCCAAGTATTGCCTTTGCTATTTGAAAATGCACCATAGAAGGCAGCTCTCAGTTTCTCAGTTCCAAAGAACCCCTCATCAAATCTTCCTTTCCTCCACAGTAAACTAAAACATGTAGAAAGTGTGAAAAAACAATCTCCTCATCCCATATGGACTTAATAAGAAATTATTTCATGTAAATCTGAAGGGACACATATGGCAAAACAGCCATCACCGTGGTCTTAGACTTCAGCCTTCAGAACAGTACGAAAATAAATTTCAGTTGTATAAGCCACAACTTATAAAATTTCTTACTACAGAGCAATACTTTCAGAAAATGGAATTTTTTAACGAACGATTTGACTGGACTTCCTAACTGTATCTTTAAAAATGAGATCCCTGGTTGCTGAGAGGCTAGGGTTTTCCCTGAGACCCAATAAGGAAATGTAAGAATGCTGAAAGAATTCAAGGCATGACTTGTGGAAACTGGGTTGGGACCATCTCAAAGGAACAATAAAGGATGTTCTGTCCCCAATGACTGTGCTTCTCCTAGTTTGGATTGCTTTGAAGTTCAAATCGGGGGTTGTCCTTGGCAGGGCTCCATTGCATGTACCATTGTTCCCCCCTCCCTGATCACAAGGATGGAGTTATTTGCTCCCCTGCAGCCTAGGAAGAAAGTCATTCCTCCTTCAATGGCACCCTGGTGCTTTGATCTGAGACAGGGTGGCCAGCAAAGCTGGATTTCCAAACTCCAGAGACCCCATTGAGAAGGCGTTTCCATGCTCCTACTACTTGAAGTGCCTCCTCTTCACTTGCTCTGGGAGGCCTGTTCTGCCCCACGTGTGGCCTTAAAGTGAAACCAAGTGATGGATGTGAATGGTTCTCAAGTCCGATACAAATGTGTTCAAATGCACACTCACCTGTTTGGTCACTGGCTCTAACTGGTCCATGAACAGGCTGGAGGTCAGCAAAGTGTGAAGGAAAGAGCTGGGGCTTTAGAGCCAACCTGATTCATCACCTCCCAGAGTCAAGGCCTTGGAAAAGATACCAGTTCTCTGGAGCCTCAGTTTCCTCCAAGGTAGAAGAGAGAAGATAGCACCCTTTTTTTTTTTTAAAAAAAAAAAAAAAAAAAAAAAAAGAACAATAACAAAACCTGCCCTGCATGGTCCTTAGAAGGTTTAAGTAGAAGGTTTAAGATCATGACCGTCAGGGTCCAGCCACTTCCCAGCTCAACAATTATTAACTATGGTTATCATCGTCTCAGCTCTTGCTCTGGGATTTTTCTGGCAATTTTCTAGTATCTAGGACTGGTTTCTATCAAGAAACAAAGGATTTCCTGTCTACCCCTTTGTTCTCACCACTGAGCTTCCTCCACAGAGGAGACTTCAGGAACAAGGCCCTTTCTTGGCGCTTCTTTGTCCCTCCATGTGGTCAGACAGCGCGGGTGCCACAGCAGAGGCAGGTGTCTGTAGTGCGACAGACACAAGCAGAGCAAGTTTCCTCCTTGATCTGAACAACATTCCTCCCACATTTCCCCCGCTCCCGACAACCCGCCCTTTTTTCTTGTTTTTTGTTTTTATCTGCAAAGTTGTGAACAGGTTGATTGGTTTGTCTGTTTTTCTGAAGTAAGAGTCTTTAGGGCTGCAGTGGCTGAAAAGGCCTGTTAAGGAGTGTGTGGCCTGAGACAGGCTGCCCCTCTCTGCAGCTGGGCATGGTCTACACAGGCAGCCTGAGCCCCGCTGAGGGCCCTGCACACAAACCCACACTCACACATGAGCTGAGGCTTACTTCTAATTCTTTGACCTCGGTCTTCGCCACCATCTCACCGTTTGCTGTCCAGGTCTGAGCCCTTCTGTAGGACCCCACCTCTCTCTCTCTCTCTCTCCTTCACACTGGCTTATGCACACTCTCCTCCTTGGTTCTTCCTCTCCTTTTCCTCCTCACAGCTCTCTGTCTTCTGCTTTTCCTTAGGTCTTTTCTAGGCTCTGTGTCTTCTCTGGGCCTCAGTTTTGCCCTGGCCAAGCCTTTTCCCTGCCCCCAACCCCTTGTTCTCCTACACAATCAAAATTCCAACCCCCTCAAGCTTGGGGCAGTGAGGAGGGGGATGCAGTCCTGAGATCCAAAGCAATTAGGGGGCCCCTTTGCCGTCCAAGAAAGTGCCAATAGCTCAGCTTAAAGCAGGCCTTGGTCTCCAGGCTCCCCCTTTCCCCCTCCTCCCCACCCCTCAGCACTATCAATTAGAAGCAATGCTGAGCTAAATACCACTGTTCAGGGGACAAGGCTAACTGGAAATCATTAGCTTTTTACCTTTTTTTTTTTTTTTTTTAATAAATCATGGTCCAAATAACCAAATAATGAATCTCTCGTTAAACAGCATAATCAATCTTCATAACCCACGTAAATACACTCTGGAAAGATTGCCTTTTACTGCTGTTGAAAACCTCAGTTTCATCAAATAAAGGAACAAATTGCCATTCAGGAAATTATTCTTGGGCTAAAATATGCAATCAACACTTAGCTTCCCACCTGCATAGTCCTAGCATGCACGTGGGGTAATGACATTTGACATGGGGCTTTTTACACTCCTGACCCAGGAGAAAGGTTTTCATATTTTTAATTTGTAATGTCTGGCAAGATTCCCAAAGTAATTTTCAATTAAAGTCCCTGGTACTTGTCAAGCTCAAAGACATTGCCCAAAAGATGGAATAACTTCATTAGAGGGAGACACATTCACTTCGTCAAGTATTCCAGCGCAGTGTGCAAATACTATGCTTTTTCTTGTCCAAACTCTATGACTGAACAAAAAAGTCATTTTCTCTCTCTTATCCTCCAAATGCACACAAACTTAAGGGTAATACACTGTCTATTTCATAATCTGTCGGTGTTATCCCTATCATTTTGAGGGGTGTCTGCTCTTTCTTCCCTATTTTAGCCGTATTTGTTCATTCCCTTAGCTGACTCTACCTTCCCCAGATGGTTTAGAAGTAGGCATTTGACCCAGAGTCAGCCAGAGTTCTCCAAAATGTTTCACACTGGATTTAGGAGTATTCATCTCTGTTATGCTGCTGTTAATATTGATTGAGAACTTCCCTGGAAGAAAATCTGTGGAAGGAATAAAGGCTTTATGCAGGGTAGAATCTGGAGTAGAGAGCTCTGAGCACATTTGAATCCTTGTTTTCAGAAACAAGGATCCAAAAATCAGCTTTAGAAAGTCAGAAAGTCAGCTTTGCACTGCCCTTTTCACAGCAAGTTATGTGAACCAATACTTGTCTCTTATTTGACTTAAGTTTATGCAGATAGATTTTCTGTAATTGCTACAAGTATCCTAATACATAAGCAATACCAAAATAAGGATGTGTCAGAGTAAAACATTGTAAATATTTAAAAAGATATTCTAGGTATTTTGTTTTACTGATTCAATCAATAACAATATGTCTTCTGGCGGCCAGACAATTGAGGTACAAAGATAATATAGTTATAGACTCAAGGGGCTCACAGATTGGTAAGAAATACAGAAACATTAGTCCCATTGTTACAGCATAGGTTCATAGGATCATATAAAATGCAAAGAGTAATTAGCTGCACCTAGGGCATTCTGGAGGGCTTCATGTAAGAGAGAGAATTTGCTGAGTCTTAGGGTAAATACAATTGCAATAGGTACAAAATGGTGTAAGATGTGCCAGGTGTACAGAGCATGTGCTAAGTATCAGAGGCCCAGACACATGTGGCATTTCTTCAGAGCGTCCAATATTTCAATGTGGATATAGCCCTGGTACCTGGAGGAGAGGAGAAAGGTGATAAGAGATGAACAAGAGAAGGTAGATTGGGAACATATGATTGAGAGCATCAGGAAAAGTAGCTAATGCATGCTGGGCTTAATACCTAGATGACGGGTTCACAGGTGCAGCAAACCACCGTGGCACATACTTACTTATGCAACAAACCTGCACATACTGCACATGTATCCCAGAACTTAAAAAAAAAAAAGTGAAGTCATCTCTTGGCAAGAAGCTACAACCAGGTCTGTGTTTTAGAATTTACATTTTAAGAGTAGTCAAGCAAGTGAATGGATTATAGAAAGAAATGACTAGAAACAAGATGGCCAATGAAGAGACTCTTGTTGTAATCCAATCAAACATTGAGAAGGGCATGAAATAGGGCTGTGGACATGGGAATGAATGAGAAATAATGCATTTGAAAAAGATTTCAGAGGCAGAATCACCAGAACGTGGCCATAATAGAAAGGGCAGAGTGGCAAGTAGAGAACAGTGAGGAGAGTCTCCGAATTTCTAGCTGGAATGGCTGAGTGGGTAGTGACGCTGATAATTGGAAAGAGTAATATGGGAAAGAAAACAAATCTGGGTGTAGAATTAGGAGTCAATAAATTGGGTCTGATCTAAAATCTTCCATCAACCAAGCACCTGGCCTTGGATACACTGGTTAACTGAAGTTTTCTTAACTCTCAATTGAAAAGGCTAGGAAACTTCATCCCTATGTTCCTTTGTAACTTGAACAGTCTGTGGATCAAAAGACAGTATGAACAAGACAGGTCTGACAAAGTCTAAGAGTCAAAAGCACTAAGTTAAGCAGGGCGTGACTGAAAGCCCTGAAATGAGCTGCAAACTCATGGGCAAAAGGTCCCATTTATCTTGCTGCACCCAGAGGCAATACCCAGAGTAAAGGGCACCTGGGTTTCAGGACAGTGTGCTGTGTCTTCCTAGGAGCACGCGTCACAGAATTTCATATTTGCGTTCCTTATAGCTTGAAGGTTTGTAAGGAACCACCCTCCTCTGTAGATCTGATGTATGCCTAAGACGGTGATGCAGAGAACTGGGGAAACAAGACCCTATTTGGTAAAGGACGGTGGAACAATTGACTATCCACGGGGGAAAATGCAAAATTAAATCCACACCTTACACCAGATACAAAACCAATTTCAGATGGACCAAGGACCTGACTGTGAAAAGCAAGACTTTTAGGATCAAATATAGAGTATCTTTATAACCTTAGGACAGGGATAGACTTTAAACATTTTAAATAGTAATTTTAGGCTTATAGAAGGGTTGCAAAAATGGTACAAAGAGTTCCTTTGTATTCTTCACCTGCTTCCTTTTAAGGTAACATCTTATGTGGTGCCATGGTATAATTATCAAAACTAAGAACATTGGTACAATACTATTATCTATAGACTTTGTTAGATTAAGAATTTGAAGACATACAAAAAATCCTCTAAACATAAAAAAGATTGATAAATTCAACCATATTAAAACTAAGAATTTCCACGTGAAGGATACCATAAAGAAAGGTAAAAGAAAGGCAGGAAGACCACTTAAGCCCCTGAGTTTGAGACCAGCCTAGGTAACATAGCAGGACTTTGACTCTACAAAAAGTCATTAAAAAAAAAAAAATTAGCCAGGCATGGTGTCTTCTTCCTGTAGTCCTATCTACTCTGGAGGCTAAGGCACCAGGATCAAATGAACCCAGGAGTTTGAGGCTGCCGTGAACTGTGATCGTACCACTGTACTCCAGCCTGAGCAACAGAATGAGATCCTGTCTCAAAAAAATTTAAGGTAAAAGAGAAAAAACAAATTGAATGTGAGTATTTGCAACACATATAAGAAATGAAGGTTTGAATGAGAACAAAAAAAGGGTAAGAAGAACTCCTACAAATTAATAAGAAGGCCAGCAACCCAAAAGATAAACATGCAGAAGATACAAATAGGCATTTCACAGAAAGAGGGATATATGTGAATGGCCAATAAACATAAGATTGATTAACCTAATAAATGTCAGGAAAGTGCAAACTAAGACCTGGAGATAACAATAGCAAGTCATTGAGAAGATGTATATCAAAATACATAGCTGGGGAGAGTGTAAATTGATACCACCCCTTTAGAAGGATGTAGTATCAGCAGGTAAAGTTGGCCAATTCCGTGCCAGAGCCTTGTCACTGAAAGTGAGTTTTGTGAATTCACAGCATTGCTGTCCCTTCCAGGACTCCTGCCAAACTGAACCAGAATCTGCATATTAATGAGATCCCCAGCTGATCCATATAGACACTAAAGTTTGAGAAGCCCTGGTCTAGAGAAATGCTTGCTCACATACAGCAGATGTGTAAGAGCATGTTCATGGCCTTGTGCACAATGACTAAAAAGCAAGAATAGCACAAATGCCCACTGACAGCAAATGGGTAAATAAATTGTATATAGTTACACAATGGAGTATCATCCAGCCCTGAAAATGAGTCAATTCTTCTTGGGTGTCATAAGGATGAACCACAGCAACAAAACACCATGGAAAGTAAAAAGCCATGAAGGATCACATGCAGCATGCTACCATTGTAGTATAGTGCAAACACAGGGAAAACAAAATAACATATTGTTCAAGAATCCATCTATACTTCCAAAAAGTTTTTTTCTTAAATGGGAAGACAGTTATCAACAAAACACCAGACATTGCTGACTCTGGCGGCAAAGTGCAGGGTTGAAGAGGTGCTACGTGCACTGGCTGTGGGCAGTCAAGCTCTTGGGTGGCAGAGGCAAGCTCACAGGTGTTTGATTATTGTGCTTGTCAATGTATATATTAATATTTCTATTCTCATGATATAATATTACTTAATTTAAAAATCATTAAAAAATTTAAAAAACTCCCAATGTTCCAGCATTCATAGCAGCCAAAATTATTGATTTGGGCATTAAGCAGTTTGAGTCTAACACAAAGGGGAAGAGGAAGAGATGAAACAAAGAGTAAACTGGTGGTAATAACAGTGAAGGCAGAGACACATTGTTATAGACACAGAACTGCTGTGAAAGGGCTGAGAGCCTAGGCTATGGACACAAGGCGAGGGTCCACCAATAGAGCAAAAGCCAGCGTGAGGCTCAAAAGGATGGCCCTGTATTTAGGAATAATTAGATGATACAGGGTGACAGAGTCACGTAATGACACACAGGAGAATAAGGCATGTGTAGTGAGAGCAGAGATTCTCAAACTTGGTAGCCCATTGGAATCATTTGGGGTAGTTTTTAAAAATTCAGCCTTCTAGGTTCCACTCCAAAGATTCAAATTTAATTGATATGGGATGCAGCTGTTATATTGGGAGTTTTAAAAGCCCCCTCACATGATTCTAATGTGCCACAAATTTTCTTCTTATTTTTAAGACAGCACCTTTCAAAAGCACCTATGTAGGGTTACATAGTTAGTAGGTCATAATGCCTGAGGTGAGTCCCTAAAAGTGTGGGATACAACCTGAATAGATTGCATAAGCAAGCACGAAAACACATAACAGAATAGCAGTAGGTGTGCCAGCCCAGGACATGAGGACACAATGCAGTTATTAAGGTGTCCCCAGGAGTAACGACATCCCCCCTTTTGATCAATAGCTATTTAACAAGAGAATTTCCCAGCAGTGGCACTACTGACTTTTTGGGCCACATAATTTTTGATTGTGGGGGCAATCCTATGCATGGTCAGATGTTTAGAAGAATCCCTGGGCCCTCACCCACTGGACACCTTTAGTACCTTCCCAGCTGTGACAACCCAAAATGTCTCCAGACACCAACAGATCTGTTGCCCAAGCAGGCATCCAATTGGATTATGGTACCATCTCCCCTTGCAGGCTGAGCTCATCTTCAGATGTGTTATTTTTCTTGCAGCCCCTCACACTCAGAGGCCAGGAGAGCAGGGGGAGGGGATAAAAACCACAGTATCCCCCCTAAGCTAGTGAGTCACAATTAGTGTCCCCTAAGCTAGTGAGAAGGGACTGGTTGATTGTGATAGGCTGGCCCAGGCCCTTCTCAGTAAGACCTAGGGGGTGGTTTGGCCATAGTTTTCGAGGGCTTTCATTTGGGAGATAGTAATGCCTCTTTGCCTTCAGTTTGGGGCCTTGGTGACTATTTCTAAAGAAACAAGGAAAGTACATCTCAGTATCCTGTTACCAAGGTAGTTTTTAAAGTATGTTCAAGGTCCTTACACCAGGCAAGTTTGAGCAGGGGCGTTGCACAAGTTAGCCTGATATATTAACCTGTCTGCAAAGGAGCCTGCGTGCTTCTAATTGTTGTAAAATAAACACAGGGCTCTGAACTTGGGGGTGGCTGGGCTTTGTCAGGACCCAGGCTGATCTTACTCATGTTGCCCTCAGCTCTGAAAAATTAGCAGAAGGCCTAGAATATGAAACTTTGCCTTTAGCAGAAAAACACAGTAAATTTCAATTTGAAGACCTTTCCCAAATTCAATAGCAAAACTATTTATTGTGTTGCCTGGGAACAGCAGAGAAGCTGGGTCCCTTGGCCTCTAACGTCTTCTGTTTTCACATTCATCCACAGATGAAGCAATTCCCATTGACAGGAAGGCTGTAGGCAATGGCAAATATGAAGAGAGTTCAGGAGAAGTGAGGTGCATTGGCTAAAGGAGGGCGAAGTCGGCGCAATCCAGAGCATCTGGGGTTGGGGGGACTGCTGGGGTGAAGGTATGAGCTGGGCCCTGGAGGACCAGTGAGAGTTGGAAGGGATGAGCAGAGTAAAGAAGGCATTCTGGGGAAGGCTGGGGGAGCTTTGTTTCAAAACTTCAGTTGCTCCAAAAATGTCTACTGTAGGTAGTTGGGGTTTTTTTGGATCCAAGATCCAGTTAAGATGCACATATTGTATTGGGTTCTCACATCTCTTAACTCTCCATTAATCTAGATCAGCCTCCTCATCTGGCAGGCATTTCTAAGAGAACTTAAGTTTAACTGGTAGAAGTCTGGGCCTATTGGGTGAATACGGTTAAGAGATATCAAGTGACAAGGCGGCTATTCAGATATGTTGGAGAACCTGCTGGGATATCTGAAAGGCTCTAAATCCTAAGTCGGCATCCACCTTGCAGAAGAGTTTTAGAACGTGTAGAACAAAAAGAACATAGAGATCATCTGGTCTAACGCCTTGAATTTACAAAAGAGCAGCCTTTGGAACAAGATGGGAAGTCAATGATTTTACAGATGAGAAAACAGATTTCTGGAGACAACACAACCTGCATATTAGCACTTCCCTAAAAGAAGGCAGAGCCTGTATTAAAAACCTTTTCATCTCCTTAGCTCCATCTCCCGACTCCCATCGAGAGCTCTCCTCAGGCACCGTGGTGGATTCAGGCACCGTGCAGGGAGAAAAGATGAGTCCCTGCCACGGCTTTACAGCAGGACCAACATGGCGGATGGGGACTCAGAAGAAACTCACTCCTTCGGGACCAAGCCGGGTGGATAACAGCCGATGAGGCTGCTGCAGCTGCCTGAGGGCTCCCATGAGGACCGAGGGCTACGCCAGAAAAGCTTCTGAGGCGTCCCACATACCAGGCCACATACACATGGCCTGCAGTTTCTGTTGGCAGGCTGCACTACTCCAAATCTCAGATAATTGACTTTGGACAGAGATTTATGTGGATTTTTTTTTTCCTTGCCCAGAAAGGCAATCAGGTCCCAGGGAAAGAAGAGAGCTTCAGTCAGCTGCAGACCATACAATCCTTATTGGCCTCAAAGAACAGAACATTTCTCAGAAATATCACTGGGGGCCTGGCCACAGCAATATTACAAAGCAGGCTCCTCCACTGTCTTTCATGCCTTTTTTCTATCTGGCCTCTCTTTGCAAATGCCTGCCACTGCCCAAGATATCCAGAGTTTGTCTTCCGCCAGGGCCTCTCCAAGAAGAGTGTCAAAGCTACTAAATGATCTTTCGCTTTTCTCCCATCTGACTCCCACTGGCTCAATTTTCTGCTTTCTCAAAATTGTTTTAGAGAGGGGTGTTGGGAATGAATTCAGGTGTGAGTAAGTGACTGGCAGGGTGATTGGTATTTTTGAAGAAAACCTCAGAGAAACAAGGTCTTTGAACTTAAAGGCACTTGAGAAATGATCCAGCTTAGAGCCAGGCAGACTCTGTTCTTCAAAGCCCGCGAGTCCTTCTGATGTGCTCCCAAGGCTGCCACCAGGCTGAGAGGCCTCTCAGGTGGTCGGGGAGTTATGTATCAAGGTTCCAACTATGATTTCTTTTCAGGGCATGTTTACTTTTCAAATAAAAGATTAAAAACCAGTGATCGATGCTATAATATGAATGAACCTGGAAGAAGCCACACCCAATAGACCACACGCCATTATTCCATGTATATGAAATGTCTGGAATAGGCAAATGCATAGACACAGAAAGTAGACTGGTGGTTGGCACGGGTCAGGGGGAACGTGGAATTCAGAGTGACTGGTAATGGATACAGGGTTTCTTTTAGAGTTGATAGAAATGTATTAGGATTGGATAGTAGTGATAGTTGCAGAACCTTGAAAACATACTAAAAAACTATAAATTGTATACTTTAAAAGGGTGAATTTTATAGTATGTGAATTAATCTCAATTAAAAAATATATATATATCAGTGACCTAATCCACTCCTTCCCCTTTTAGGCTGAGAAAACAGGTCTCAGAAAGATGAGAAAGATGAAGAGACCTAGTTAAGATGTGCGCACCTGAAAGGAGCAAAGCCAAAGTCAAGTGTGTCCCTAATAAAATCCCAGGCTTCACGGGGAAATTTCAAGCAGCAGGTAAAGAAGGTGCCTGTATCCCTCGAAAGCACATGAAAGAACCAGCAACTTGGACTGCCTCCATGGAAGGCCAGCCCTCAACAGGCAGAACAATGGCTCTACCCCATGTCCCTCCTGTATGGTAGCTGCACCTGACAAAGATAACTTGACTGGTGCATACCCTGAGAATGATCCTGTACAGCAGATACACCTGCATGTATGTTCAGAGTTCTGAGCTAAGGAATCCAGGAGAGATCCATACCTCATCTATAACACCTGAGCCTGTCCCATCCCATGGGGCAAAGGCCACACAGGGGATCAACGCCCTTTTAGGGTACATGAAAGTTGCCAGGTGGAGGTTGTTAGGGTGGAGGGTGTTAAGTGAAAATGCTACATAAACTGCATGCCTTTTACAAGACGTGGTGGTTTTCCTGCCCAGCCCACAGCCACTGAACTCTGCCCCCTGTGTTTAGCCCCCGATAAAACCTCATGTCTCATTTGCTAGCTCTGGGCCTCTTGAGCCTGGTGCTTTCTTCTTTGGCCTCTTGAGCCTGGTGCCTTCCCCCACTGGAGTTGATAGGGATTTGGCACATCTGCCTCCTATAATTTTACTCATGAAATAGAAAGAAATTGCTGTAGTGGCTCACAGACTCCCTAAAACAGACTATGCCCCCTTGCAAGTGATTGTACAGGTTTGTGCCCAGCTGGAGGAGCAAGTGGGGGCCTGTGCTCCATTCACCAAGCCTTGGCCTAACTGCAGAACTCTCCCCTGCTGTGTAGTTGGGCTCCTTCCCTAGGAAGTGGGGTACATAATGCCTTTGGAGAACTGAAGAAGTTAACAGATACACAGTTCCCATGCAGGCATTAGTATTTTTATTACCATGAGGAGATGCTTCAAAAGGGCCTCAGTGCCCAAGGACCGTGTTCTATTTTTACAGCAACCACCTCTCAGGTAGAGATTCAGAACTGCATGTTAGAAATGTCCCAGATCCATGTCTACAACAGAAGGGGCTGGGGACAGCAGAACTTTCATAGCATATCATAACTTGTCTCAGGATATAATAGTTACGTTTTTCAACACGGAATCAAACCTCTCTTCCCCATCTTTCTGCCTCAATTTTTAAGGCTGTGGCAGAAGAACTGAGGCAAAAGGCAAAGTCTGACAATCCAGATTCCATAAGTGAGCCTGAGGGTCTAGAGACGGTGCAGTGATAGCGTGTGAGGGGACCTTGAACCCAGCCCTGCCAGCTCCCCTGGCAGCACACATATGTCCTGGTGCCAACAGGGAAGGCTGGCCTCATAAAGCAGCACCAAGAGAACTGAAAACGTTGAGCCAGGCCAAGTCAGCACTGCTCTGCGGCTCAACAAGCAAGGCTTGGGGCCCCAGATGCCCATGTAGGGGGGGAGGGCAGCCACGCTGGCCTGTCCCAGGCAGCGAAAACCAGGCTGCAGAGTAGAACCCAGAGTGACAAAAGCCAGCAGTGAGTGGCAGCCTTTACTGATTCAGGAGGGCAGGTAAGACAAAGTGCTCTAATGAGAAGGAAGCTGCAAGGTTAGGGGATCTGCAACTTGTTGCAAGAAATTGTATTCCTTGGATGTTGTCGAGAGGAACTGGGTGAAACAGTAACACTAGGGCTGCTTTGGGATCCAGGTGACAAACAGCACACAGCAGGAGAGGTCTCTTGTCCCTCCACTTAGGCACCCAAGCCCCTGAGAGGAGTGGCTGTGGGAGCAGAATCCACTCTGGGCACAGAGGCTGGTGTTGCCACCTGCACAGACCAAGGCGGGGCAGGGGAGGGAAGAACATGGCAGGAGCCACCTGGGGAACACAGACAACAGGTTGGTTCATGGCCATATGAGAGATTTCTCTCAGTAAAGTCAGAAATATGTGGAGAGACTTTGTAGGGGACTGGAAGACTTGAGTATGTGAGGGAATGAGAATAGGAACTTCATTATTGACATTCATGTCACTTACTTTGTCCTCAGACTGGTGGTGCCCAGGAGAGGTATTATATCACATGTGTGCTCTGAAGGTGCCCCAGTGTTGCTCTTCAGGGAGAAGTATCCCATAAATGAGAGAGAATAGTTTGGTAAAATTAAGTTCCTTGAGCAAACGAAAATCCAAAGGCAGGATGATTTAATTCAGTTTGAAAGGACCATGATGAATAACAGGGAGAAAATCATTCTCCAGAGAGATTCTCCTGAGAAATGGCTCCAAAGCACGAAGCTAGGAGTGTGTTTCGTGGGAAGAGAACCATTGGGAGAAACAGTGGGGAACTTTATTTTTTTTTTTTTTTTTTTTGAGACAGGATCTCAGTGTCTCCCAGGTTGGAGTTCAATGGTGCGACCTCAGCTCACCACAACCTCTGCCTCCTGGGTTAAACAATCTTCCCACCTCAGCCTCCCAGGTAGCTGAGACTACAGGCATGCAACACCATGCCCAGCTATTTTTTGTATTTTTACTAGCCATAGCATTTCACCATGTTGGCCAGGCTGGTCTCAAACTCCTGACCTCAGGTGATCTGCCCCCCTCAGCCTCCCAGAGTGCTGGGATTTCAGGCATGAGCCACCGTGCCCAGCTGGGAACTCTAAATTTTCTAAAGTAGTTGCATGCGACCCTGCATCCCTGCCATAGCCACTAGGGCCAAAGATGTTCAGCCCATCTAGCACTAGGGTAGCTGATCCATGGGCCAATCAGACTCATGAGCTGTGGCCCAACTTGAAACATTCTCAAGAGCAACCATATCACAAATAGCGCAAATAAAGAACAAGCCATTTGGCAGGGGAGATACATATTTTGAGTCCCAAGATTGTGCAAGAAAAAACTGTTCCTCTCCCCATATTCTCCTCATTCCCATCCAAGACAAGGACAATCTGCTCGAACCAGACTCCAGGACCCTGATTCGACTGTTTCCCAGGACCTCATCTATGGGTCCAAGGGTTTGTACTTGACACAGCTCATCTTCTGTTGCACCCAGTTAAAGTTAACCAATGCCTCTTCCCAGAGTGTGGAGAAGTCTGTTTGATCTTTCTCTATTTTGCTTGAAGCATTCTTACCCTTTTGACCTCCACTCTGTACTCCTAATAACTTACAAAGATTAGTGTATTCAAATTCTTCTGAATTATGAAAAGCAATAAAGTTTGGTGACTACTACTGTTTTTATTCATCATCCTCTTCATGATCATTATTATAGTCTTTAAGTATACCGAAAGTCCCAAATGAAATTTTTACTTCATGAGTTAGTTCTGCATGAAAGAGAATACCGAGATCAGAAGGAATTGGGACATTCTGTTCTTTCTAGAGAAGGATGAAAGCCAACACTTCTGTGTATCATCAGTACCCACTGGTGCCTATTATGTTGTTCCTACAAGATCTTGAAGGGCCTCTGAATCACCAAAGCAACCTGAGAATGTGCCTAGCCTACTTGTTTAGCACTAAGTGTATTCCCTTGTATTTGAATTATTTGTAAATTTGTTATTTGCCCGTGGGGATTTGGTTATTAGCGAAACGTCCACTCCTTTAGCCCACTCAGCCACACATACTTTGATTTTGACCCAGACTACCTGAGCTTTCATGTCCAGCTCCAGAGTTCTCCCTGTGCCTGCCCAAGATCCAAGGGTAGGTCCTCCCAACAGCATTCCTCAGTATGGAAATTGTATCAGAGCAAAAGCACTCTGGTGGGTCATTTTGATATAAGCCAACGCCCCCAGGAAAACCAGGACAACGGCCACAGCACATGGGGTTCTCAGCCCAGCTGCTGCAGACTCTCCCAGAGGCCCATCTCTGTGCACTTGCCCGGGCTCACCATCATGCTTGGAAGCACACATGATTACAATCACCCTTCAAGAGTCTGTTACTTTACATTTATTTATTTTTTTTTTTAACTTTTTAATTTGAAGTAGACTTCCAAAAAGTTTGCTAAGATAGTACCAAAAATTCCCAAACACACTTCAACTCCAGTTACCCACATGCAAATATCTTATATACCCATAGTACAATCATCAAAATTAGAAAATTAACATGGCTGCAATACTTATCTGAACTATAGACCTTACTCAAACGTGATCCATTCTCCTACTAATTGTCTCTTTCTGACCCAGGATCCAATCCCAGGTCCAATTTTGCATTTAGTTGTCATGTTTCCTTAAGTCGATTAGAGCCTATATTTGCTTCCTCAGTTACTTGCTCTGTGGCCCCAAGAAAAGTGAGTATTTTGTCCCTCGGGGGGAATCAGCAGCCAGAAGCAGCCCATTCTCAGTGCTGGACAGGAGAAGAGACCTGAGTAGGTAATTGGTATTTAGGACACTCTTCCTTACAGAAACAAGAAGGTTGGTTTCCACCTCCCCACTCCCCAGCCCTCACCATATGGGCAGTAAGACACACATCAAGGGGCCCTAGAGTGTACCAGAACTAAGGAGAAACGTTAGAGTACTCATCCTCCTGTGCTGTTCAGAGTTCTCACAGGCTACATGGCTAATTCTTTATGTCAAAAAAAAAATTGGATTTTTCACAGAGAAAAAAAGGCTTGGGGGTTCTTCATGTAGATATGTTCTCTGAACTTGCATTTAGAGTTGTAGCATTTTTGAGTTTGATATTTTAAAGGATAACTCACTCTTCAGATTATGAATTTGAAGCTCAAAAGATGTGACAGATAAAAGTAATGTCACTGCCAAAAATGCCCATGTCCTAATCACCAGTCCCTGGCAAGTATGTTCTCTTACACAGCAAAACGAACTTCACAGATGTGATTAAACTAAGGATCTTGAGATGGATACAGGTCATACAAAATTTAACTGTTCAAGCCCAAACCCTTAAGGTGACTATGTTTGGAGATAGAACCCTTCAGGAGATAATTAAGGTTAAATGAGGTCTTAAGTGTGGGGCCCTAATCCAATATGACTGGTGTCCTTATAAGGAGGAGACTGCAGGGGTGTCTGCACATGAGGACACAGTGAGACAGCACAGTCATGTGCAAGCCTAGGAGAGAGGCCTCAGGAGAAACCAACTCTGCCAGTATCTTGGTCTTCAACTTCCAGCCTCCAGAAGTGTGAGAGAAGAAATTTCTGTTGTTTAAAACATCTAGTCCATGATATTTTATTATGGCAGCCCTAGCAGACTAAAATAGATTATCCCAAATTATTCAAATGGGCCTAATGGAATCCCAAGGGTCCATATAAGAGAAAGCCATGAGGATCAGAGTAGCAGAGAGATCTGTAGATGCCACCTGGCTTTCAAGATGAAGAAAAGGGCCATAAGATAAGGAGTGCTGATGGCTTCTATACACTGTAAAAGGCATGGAACAGATTCCCCCTGAGAGCCTCCAGTAAGCATGCAGCCCTTGATTTTAGCCAACACTTTGATGTTAGCCTTATAACACCTGATTTAGACTTCTGAGCTCTAGAACTGAAAGATAATACATTTGTGTTATTTTAAGCCACTAAGACTACGGTAATTTGTGACAGCAACAATATAAAATGAATACATAGGTAATTAATGTTCCAGGCAAGCTGGAAATTCACATTATCAGGAGTCTCTCAAAGAGGCAATAAGGAGTTGTATATGCAGCTGCAGGTGGAGAAAGGCTAACATGCGACTCTCACTTAGTTTTCTACTCTTTCAACAGATACTTTAATTCTTACTGTTCTAGATGAACCAATATTCTCTTCCTTTAGCAATGCTGTTTAACCAACAGACTGCTTTTTCTTCCACCACAATCAGAAGATAATCACATGTCAAAGCTATGCTTTCCACAACACACATACCCAATCTTCTGGATGCATTATAAACCATTTTAGTTATTGTTAATAGGCAACATGGCATAGTGGTTAAATGCCATATTCTGGAGCCAGACTGCATGAATTCAAATCCCAGCTCTGTCTCTTATTGGCTGACCTTGTACCTCAGTTCTCATCTATAAAATGGGGAGAATAGGACTGATCATACATGTCTGTTGACAGTAGTAAATGTTGGCAAAGCATTTATTATTTACTTAATTTTAGAAACAGAGTCTCACTCTGTTTCCCAGACTGGAGTGCAGTGGCAAAATCATATAGCTGACTGCAGCCTCGAATTCCTGGGATCGAGAGATCCTCTCATCTCAGCCTCCCAAGTAGCCGAGATTACAGCCGCAAGTCACTGTACCCTGCTTGGCAAAACATTTGAAACAGTTCCTGGGCATAGTTATCATATGAGTATTCATCAAATACATTTTTTAAAAATATGCCAATGATATTACTTTAATCAATGAGCACCCTTTGAATGAACAGCTACTGGATGTAAATCTTCTTAAAACGTCAATTGATCACATTACTAGATCCTTAAAGCCCTTTGATTGCACTAGTCTAAAGCTGGCCATCCCTGGATGGAATGCAGTTTACAGATGTGGGTTATGTGCCTCTGGTTTGCATGCACGTGTTGTTGGGAAAACACTTATAATGAGCGATTTCACACCAAGTCCATTTCTCAGAAACTCAGACCTATCCACATGGGGCTTGTGTTCCCTCAGAAACACCACCTCAGCTGGAACTGAACAAAAGACCCCTCCCCGGCCAGCCCCAGCGGCAGAGCCTGAAGGGCATAATCAACCACAGTTCCCTGGACTGCCTCCCCAACATTGAAGTGAGAATGTGTTGCCACATACGAACCCACACTCATTGTGATTTTTCTTATAGTAAACGAATTTCTCTGCCTCTGTCAAGAGTGGAAAATAGTTCACAAGGGCCACTTTATGGAAACACGAGAATGCATCGTTCTATATAGACATGAATTTTTTTCCTACACATTGTATAAGTAAATGGTGTCAGATTAGAAAAAGTATAGTCAAAGATACCATTTCTTCCACTAGGCCTCTTCGTTCACTGTTGCTTCATTCTTTGCTGCCTGGTCACATTCACATTTTTGACCCCTGGTCCACAGAATATAGTGCCAATCTTTGGTCTAGGATTTCAGGCCCTTTGTGACCTCATCCCTGTGGGCCCCGCAGATTTACTTCCCACTACCTCTCCAAACACACAGACACACACACATACGCACACTCTTCAGCAATTTTGAACTATTTTTGGTAATATGACTCCATGCTTAATTTTCGTTGATGTCTTTTTTTTTTTTTTTTTTTAAATTTATTATTATTATACTTTAAGTTGTAGGGTACATGTGCATAACATGCAGGTTTGTTACATATGTATACTTGTGCCATGTTAGTCTGCTGCACCCATCAACTCGTCATTTACATCAGGTATAACTCCCAATGCAATCCCTCCCCCCTCCCCCCTCCCCATGATAGGCCCCGGTGTGTGATGTTCCCCTTCCTGAGTCCAAGTGATCTCGTTGTTCAGTTCCCACCTATGAGTGAGAACATGCGGTGTTTGGTTTTCTGTTCTTGTGATAGTTTGCTAAGAATGATGGTTTCCAGCTGCATCCATGTCCCTACAAAGGACGCAAACTCATCCTTTTTTATGGCTGCATAGTATTCCATGGTGTATATGTGCCACATTTTCTTAATCCAATCTGTCACTGATGGACATTTGGGTTGATTCCAAGTCTTTGCTATTGTGAATAGTGCTGCAATAAACATACGTGTGCATGTCTTTAACATCTAGCAACAAGAGACATTTTTTAGCCTGGTGCTCAATCTTAAATCACTAGTATTTATCAGCATGATACATTCCAAAATATCCATGAAAAGAAGATAACATTTGGTTTAATCATGTAACCAAGGTCATTTTGATGATAAATCAAAGCTAGGCCATCAAGAACAAAAAAAAAGTCTACAAACCTTCAAGCATAATTCATCCTGACTACAATACTGTAAAAAGCATGCACGAGAAGTACAAATATAATCTCACATGCCACACAGTGACCGAATAAACTGACACATACGATTAGGAATTGGAAAACATATGTGACAGTATATATTTTGAATAGTATTAATAACATGCTGACATTTCCTCCAGGAGGTTCAGACGGTGTATGTATTACCAGAATCATCTTAGCCCAAACAAAATTGATCCTGGTTTAGGAAAGATCTTTACGTGGTTGAGAGTTCAGAGTAAATGGAGAGGATGCCGAAAAGAATTTTTGATTTAATGGATATGTGTGGGAACAAGATAATGACTACTAACAGCGTTATGCGTATGTCAGACTCCTTCAGGAAATGGAAGAGGCCCTGATTTGGGGACAGCAGAGAAGTGGAGGAGGTCTATCCTGGCCCCTGGAAACTTAGCAAAATCATGGGGAATGGAAAGAATGAAATTTTGAGAGGTCCCTGAAAGCCATGAGACGGAAAAACTTCCCCTATTCAAATTCACACACGTGTTGATATATACACAACATTTTTTAGGTGTTCCATTTTTTTCAGATGAAGAAGCCAATTCCCGGAGAGTTTAACTTTCCCAAGAACAAACCACTAATAAGAGCCCAGATATTTGAACTCTAATAACTATGTAACAGTTGCTTCCCGTATGGTACTGCATAAAAGGGGGACATTTCAAAGCCTCAATACTAATTTTTTTATCTCAAAACCATTTCAGTGTTAAAAGTCTATGATTCTTTTATCTTTGGATAATAAATGATAGCAAAAATTGAAGTACTCCATTCATAATAATGATACATCTCCCATAGGTATATACCACCATTTTTGTAGAGCACCTACTATGTGCCAGGCACCATACATGTTTGTCTCATTTAATTCCCACAATACTCTGAGGTGAGGTGGGTAATGTTATCCCCATTTCACACATAAGAGATCAGGTTGAGAGTGATACAATAACCTGTTCTTGTTAAATAAGTGAAGCCAGGATTTTTCAGGTGTCTCAGATAACCTCCAAAACCTGCGTTCTTTTTGCAATGCTAAACCGCCTTTCCAAATAACACAGCATAGTAAGTGTGATTCTTCATAGACATTTCGAGGCCAGACGCTGGACAAGATGCTTTCCTTAGGCTGTCAGATAATTGTTGCCACAACACTCCAAGGTATTATTGCGCATTTATGTATATGGAACAGACCTTCTGAGACGTTGACCTGCCAACATCAGAAAGTCTGTGTTTGAATGAAAGTCCTTTGGGGTGCAAAGCCCAGGCTTCACTCTAAAAGGGTTCACAGCCTTTGGTGAACATTCTAAATGTATTGATCAGCTTCTCTAGACAATTGGGTCTCAGACTCTCGTGCGTTTAGAATCAGCTGGACAGCTTTTTAAAATTCCATTGCCCATACTGTTTGAGTACAGAATTTTGTTTAGGATTATGAAAAAGTTATGGACACGATAATGGTTGCACAACATTGTGATTGTTCTTAGTGCCACTTATTTTACCATACCACAGTGTTAAAAATTCACTACCCCCACACCCTTATCCCCAGAACCACTGGCAATGGCACCCAGGTATCTGTATTTATGAAAGCACCACACTTGATTCCAATGCATGGCCGGCAACGTTTGAGAACAGGTGACTTCGAACAGGGCTTCTCAAACTTAACTGTGCATATGAATCACCTGGGGGAATTCGTAAAACGTAGCAAAGCCTCAATCTGCCTTGTATTAGAACCACCTGGAGACCATTTCCCCAGGCGTTCTTCAGACTCCGCTTCCCTGTGATGCTAATAGAAAAAATAAGGATTCTATGGATAAATAAGATTGGGAGACACTGGGCTAAATTAAGCCAAGTAAGCATCTCTTTAGATGCCTTAGTGTGCTACACGTTTTGTGAGTTGCCAAGAGGGAGATGATTAGGGTGCAGCACTTCCCAAGCACATATGACATCCAAAGGCTTTTCAGAGCAGAGCAATGCTGAGGTGAGTGATGGCTGCTCCATAGCATTGCACGTGGGAGACACTGGCAGCCCCACTGAATTGCCATGGGGATGCCCTGAAATCAGCTTCTGTTTCCAGCAAACACAACTTGGGGATATACATAGAGTGGAGGCAGAGATGACATTGGGCCTCGTATTGACAGACAACACAGAAGGCCAAGAGAAAGGCGAGACCCTCCCCGACACCTTGGCGAGCAAACACCTCCCAGCCCCAGCCGCTCATTTCACCTACTTTAAGGTCAGAGACTTTAAATGAGCCTTTTCTACTTGAGGGGCCTTGGCTTCCTCATCTGTACAAGGAGGAGGTTGGATATCGCTCTCTAGGGTCCCTTCTGTAGTGCTAGCATCGCAAAGTACGGGAACGTCCAACACCAGCACTCGCAAACCATCAAGATCACAGTTGTGAAGTTCGAACACTTGGGTGCATTTAAGACCCAAGAGATTTGAAATGAATAGAGGATTACATTTAAATTGATCTAAACTCCTTGCACACAACATTTTAGCATAGAGGTCTAAGATGAAATTTAGTAGGTGTCCGTCTCTGACTTTCCCACTGCCTTACTCCCAACCTCAAACCAAGTCCTGTTGATCCTACTTGGAATCTATTGTATGTCCGGCATTCCTGTGCCAATTCTCAGGTCATCCTCACTCTGCCCAAAGCCCCCTTTCTATAGGGTAAATCTGACCAAGTCTCTCCAACAATCAAACCAACAAGCCCCAGGGACCTCAGAAGAAAATTGAGCACTTTGACCTGCCTACAGCATCAGTCCCTGAATGCTGGGCTCCAGCTCCACTCAGATTCTTGCAAGTTCCCCCACATCCTGCCCTCTCACCCCTTGGAGGATGCTTAGCCTGCCTGGTCCATCTCCACTACCTTACCTAAGTAATTCTACTACCTAGCCTCTAGGTTGCTGCTCAGTTTCCCTCCCTTCCAAATCCCTCCTGACCCTTTGTTCTCCACCTCCTCCGAGGCCCCCGTTAGGGACCAGCCCTGTGCTCCCCTACACCGTGGTTAGCAGTTACCACCCTGCATGACAGCCCCCGAATCCCGACTCTTTCAGTTCCGAGTAAGAACTGAATCTCATTCAGAGTTGGAACCCCAGGCCCTGGCCCAGAGCCTGAATTACAGAAGATGCATGACATAGACTTGCTGGATTGTTCAAATTCTGAGCCCCCAAGGCCCTGAGGAAGCAGATAAAGGATCTTCTGATCCAAGGCCGGTTGGACACCCTCACTGAGGGTTCACCCATCAGCATACAACGGTGAGGCCCATAAGGAAAACGATGCAAAACAGTGGTATCCAGGGCCTGGAAAAACCAGCAGAGGACCTGCATCCTACTCACATAGATTTAATACGGACATCACATTCTGCTGCTTCCTGCTCACTCTCAGGGACAAAGCCGCCCAAGTAACCAAGCCCACCACGCTCCTTCCCCCATGTCTTAGTCCACTTATGCTGCTATCATGGATACCAGACTGGGTCACTTATAAAGAACAGAAAGTTATTGCTCACAGTTCTGAGGGCTGGAAGTCCAAGATCCAGGCACGAGCATTTGGAGTCTGACGAGAGCTACATCCTCAAGCAGTGGAAAAGCAAGCAGGCTCAACGCTAGCAAAGCCTCTTTTATTCATGAGAGAGAAGCACTCGTGGCCTAATCATCTCCTAAAGGCTCCACCTCCTCATAACATCACATTGGCAACACCTGAATTTTAGAGGCAACATAGTCAAGCCACAGCAACCTCTATCAGATCCCCAACCCCCACCAGACTGGCCCCTACATAACTTTCCAACATTTTGCCCCACTATTCTCTTCATTTGCCCACAGTCCAACCAAAGAAGGGCTCAGCTTCCCTACAGACTCCCCAGCAGGGCCCAGCTTCTGCCTGCCTGTGCAATGCCTTCCCATCCCCCCAGCTCACTCTGCAAATGTGCCCGCTTTCTTACCGCCTCAGCTCCAGTACTACTTCCACATGAGATCTTCCGGGATTCCTCCAGCTGGAAGCAACAGCTCCTCCCTTGCTTGTCTCTCCTGAAATAGTGTCCCTTTCTAGCATGCCTTCGAGTTTTCTATATATTTGTCCTATTACCAGGCCCTTGGTGGGAAGACACACTATCTGCTTCACAGCACAGAACTTTGCATCATGGCAGGCTCAAAGATATATATAGTAAATTCCCTAATTAATTAGGACAGTAAGCAACATAGTAAGAGGATGGACTGTGAGCTGGAGCAAATGATAATAACAATAACCACCACAACAGCAATCATGCCTCTAGTTGTGGAGTCTTTATACCGTACACACGCCTTCACCTTCGCAAATATTAACCAGTCAAGTCTCATGACTATCTCTAGGGTGGGCAGCATAAATTCTATTCTCCCCAATTTGCAGGTTGGGGTTAAGTCTCTGGGAGGCCCAGTGACTTACTTAAGGCACCACAACCAGCCACAGGTAGGGCTGGGCCTGCAATCAGGCCTTCTACATCCAAATCTGACCTTGTTTCGTGACACCACGTTGATAACAACACTCTGGTCCACTCTTGACTTTGCAATAAGAAATCTACAAGGAGTGTGTATGCACTTGCAATCCCAGATCCAAACGAGCCTGGCGCACAGGGAGAAGGCAGCCCTCACTGTGGGGTCTCTGCTCAGCCAGGCTCCTGCCACCACGTACCGACTGAGCTTTATTCCCTGCCATTGATGTTGCCAGCTCTGGCCCTGGGTCTGAGGAACAACACTGCTGCGGCCGCCAGCTGGCAACTACCCAGCGCTGGGCAGGACCCATCCTCTGCCCGCTTCCCCGGCTGCCTATGACAGGCAATCCCACTGCCGCCACGTACCTAAAAAAAAACAAAAAGAAAAAAGGAAAAGTCTGTTATTGCTTAATTTTAATCCTGGAAATGGAGAAATACACTTTGCTTTTGCTTTTGGTTTCTCACCAAAAGGCCGTAGGAGTTTACATCGGCTGACTCTTTCAGGACCCCAGCATTTCCTTAGATGGGCAATCAGAGCGGCCGCCCGCTGTGTGCAGAGACACAGGCTCCAGCTCCCCCGACAGGCCCTGCGAGTCCCGCACTCAGTCCTGTGGCGCAGGAGTCTTCTCCCGAGGAAGGCTAGCTCCTCCTGAAGACAGCGGGTCAGACAACACTGGCCATCTGGGAACCCATGGGGCCTCTGAGAAGCCCATGGGGCCCCTCTCTGCTGTGGATGAACCTGGTGGCACATTCTTCCCAGGGCCAGGACTAGGGGGAGCAAGTGAGGCACCCTCCTTGGTGTAAAATTGAAGAGGGCACCGAAAAATGCAGAGATCAAGAGACATACCATTTAAATGCAACAGCAAGAAATGAACATTAATGCCAAAAAATAACATGACGAATCAAGGAGCAAACTTCCTCACAGTAAAAGGCCACGAGGAACAGAAGCAAGGTAAATATAAAACCCAAGAGCCAATTTAATCTCAAGTAAAGTTTCAGAGCAAAATTTTATATTACTGGGGACAAAAGGGTAGGTAAATAAACAGAGACATTCCTACCTTTAGCAGTGCTGACCGTGCTTCTATCATACCTGGGGCTGGGCAGGCAAGAATGGAAGAAGGAGAGTCGGCTTAGTTAGGAAATGTCATAAGCAAAGCCTGGGTGGCCATCATCTCAAAATATTGCTAGGGCACAAATTCAAATAATCCCTTTCATTCTTTTTTTGTTTGTTTGTTTGTTTTTGGTTTTGAGATGGAGTCTTGCTGTGTCGCCCAGGCTGGAGTGCAGTGGCACGATCTGGGCTCACTGCAACCTCCGCCTCCCAGGCCCAAGTGATTCTCAAGCCTCAGCCTCCAGAGCGGCTCAAATCATCTCTTTCATTCTACTGAGAAAACTCTGTCTTATTCTTTGAGCTCATGGCAGTTGTCTATAGTAGCAATCAGTGGGTTAATTGAATATAATGAAGATAGAGATGAGGAGACAGAAGTTAATTAACGTAGGGGAAACCATTCCCAGGGTTTTGATTTACTTCACAGGAAGAAGCAAAATATTGGACATCTTCTATTATTTCACTCTTGCCTAGAGTGTAAATGCGAGATAAACTTGCAGAAAATTCCAAAAAGGTTGCTGTAATCCCTAGCCATCTCAGGGGTGATGTTTTCATTACAGGGAATAAAAGGTTGTCTTTAAAATGCAAACACACCCTGAGTAATCCTCTCAATAATCTACTTTGAAGCCACTAGATCTTACCATTTTGGTTCTGGGGCTTCTGAAGAAAATTGCAAAGGAAGGAATTAATTTTTTTTTTAATTGGAAAAGTTTTTGAACCAACCTGCTTCCATGATGGGCACGGAGATGTTTGCTGTGCTGCTGACATCTACTGAGAGACTGTGAAACAGCAGTTCGGGAAGTAAAGGAAATCAAAGCTCCTCCTGAGAAAGCTCTGTCTCTAGCAGGTGATGCCATCTGCAGTACATCACCGACCTTTGAGCAAGCACTCATCAATTTCCACAGAAAGGCAGGATCCTGGAATGTTCACCCAGGTGGCTTGGAAAAAGGAATGGGGCTGCAGCCGTCATGGGGACAGCAGTCTCCTTCCTAGCACTCTCTGCAAAGGGAAAGGAAACACATCTTAGAGCTGGATACCAATTTTCACAGAGTCCCTTAGCACCCTTCCAGCTTAGTATTAGTAACTCACTGTACAGATGCAAAAACTCAAAGCCACACATGTCCCGTGACTTATTTAAAGCTACACAGCTAGAAAGTGGCAGGACGGGAATGCAACACAGAGGAACCTGTCTCTGCGCCTGTGGCCCGTCCATACTTTCTGTCCCCAAGAGAGCAACACCATAGAGCCAAACCAAAACCCCCAGAAGCCCAACTCCAGGAAATGCACAGGCTCCACTGCACTCCCAGGAGATTCCTATGGATCTACGGAAGAAAATGAGGCAGTGACCAAGGAATTTAAACTCTGGGGTGAAATCATTTCCTCCAAGTTATTCTTCTTCTAATGACAAAGATTCACCACTAAAACAGTGACCTATGCCCTCTAACCTTTGAGAAGATCTGAGTCACATGGCAATTATATTTGTAACATTACAGGATTATAGAGGCCAGTGTTTCCCTTCCTCCTCATTTCCTTCTCCCCCATGACATTTTTAGAAAGTCACGTTCATTTATTTTATCATTAGCTGTATGACTTAACCCTGGCCTTCAGTGCAGAGCCTGTCTCACTCTTCTGTAAATTAGCTCATTCCTCTGCAGGTGGACCCCAAATAATCTAGCATGTCTTCCTTCCACACATAGAGGCACCTGTTTGCACGCATTTAGAGCTATCCGTCTAAACAGAAAACTGTTTTTGATGTCTATCATTCTGTAGACAGCTTTTCTATGCCATGACTGCTAACATAAAAGGAGATACGAGCCAAGTTTTGAAAAAAATTATTGTTTCACAGAAAGTGGTTATGAAAATAGAAAAGAAAAAATAAAAAGTAAAAAAAAAAATTAACTTCATTAAAAATCATGGTATTGGGGGGTGGTTCTGCTGGTAGGTCAGCGAGGGAATGGAAAGGAGCTAGGGGTGAGAGTACTTTTCTCTATAAGTTGGTTTGGTAAATTTTGTCTTCTTTTAGAAAGCTGGGTTCCAAAAGGGTAGACAGAGGGCTCATTAAGTAGTTATTTTTTCAGTTATTGGCTTCAACTAATTTTTTGGAACTGATAATGCAGGTACATGGTATAAATTTCAAAAGATACAAAAGACTACAGTGAAAAGCAAGTCCCTCTCCCTCCCTGGACCCTGGCCATTGGGCTCATCTTCCCTGATGCAAACTTGCGAGCTTTTGTATATCTTTCCCTATATATTCCATATATGCACAGTTACAGATGTTCTTTTTAATTTTAACCACATAGCCATATACTATGCAGCCTGCTCTACACCATGGTCATTTCTCTTAACCACATGTCTTGGAGATTCTTCATCAACAAGTAGAATTTAAACAAGTTGGGCAAAGCCACGATGGTTCCAAGACAACCCTGTAGCTTTATAAGAAGACTTTATGAGCGACTGCCAATCCTGGGGATTACAAGATCTTTTCTCTTTTGAGGCACCACCAAACCATGACCAAGAATGCTCTGGGATTTTTTTCATCCAGGGTTTCTACCTTAATATATTCAATTGGATGACAAATGTCTCTTATACTGCGTGCATTTCTATTTAATTTTCTTCTTCAGTGAACTTAAGAAGAGAGCATCTGGGAATCAAGAACTCAGTAACGAAGTTTAATTCAAAGTAGACTTGTATGTTTAAAAAAAAAAAAAGAAACCACACAAGACCATAGTATTCTCTTGCAATGAAGCAGATGTAATGGAAAGAAGATTGAGAAGAGGTGGCTTCAGGGGGCTGTTCTGCAGGAGTCAATACTTGACTATGTTCCTAGGGTTCTCAATGTCCTGGTCTTAGCTCTTCTTCACTCATCTAGGGAATCTGCATTAGAAAGTTTTACTGACACTTTATTAATTTATATGAAAAAGAAAAAAATATGCGTAAATGCAATCAGCATTTCTGACCAGGGATGATAAGATTCTCTATTCTGGTCCCAGCTGATTTGTTAGTGGGGACACCCAGCTCTGCTCCCATGATCTAGTCTAGTTAATAATAACTAGTTCTGTGACCTTAGCCAGGTCTAAGAATTTCCAAGTCTAAAATGCTGGTGACTGTCACATCCCCTTGCCTTAACTTCACCATACCTTCTCATCCCAAATTCTTCCGCACCACCCTAATTCTCATGAACTTTTTACATTTTACTTTCATCAGTAGGTTCTTTTCCTGGAGCAGCTAACAGTGATAGTGGACATCATTCTGCATATGACCAGAGTGCTGGTACCCATCAGACCTGGCCAAGTCTGTGGAGCTGCTTGCATGGGGCCAGGCACAGTGTCTCATGCCTATAATCTCAGGACTTTGAGAGGCCAAGGCAGGCAGATCACTTGACTCCAGGAGTTCGAGACCAGCCTGGGCAACATGAAGAAACTGCAAAAATACAAAAATACAAAAATTAGCCAGGCATGGTGGTGTGCCCCTATAGTCCCAGCAATTCGGGAGGCTGAGGTGGGAGGATCATTTGAGCCCAAGAAGCAGAGGTTGTAGTGAGTTGAGGCTGTGTCACTGCACACCAGCTTGGGTCACAGAGTGCGACCCTGTCTCAAAAAAAAAAAATCTGCACGAGCCAGCCTATTTGAGAATAGGCCTCAGCTTTTATGTCCATTCAAATCCAGAAAGAGTTGAAGGCCCCTTCGAAACATAGCTCAGCCCTCTACTCACAGAGCCCTTCAGTTCCTTTGGGTCCAGGAACACGGAGTGGAGGAGGTCAATCCTGACATCTGTTCTTTGAACCTGTCAATGTTCCTGCCATAGTAGCACCAGATATACTGATTGGAGAGATTGGATGTGAGCAGCAAACCTGTCTAGCGGTCCTCCTGGTTAAATGTACACAGTGTTTCCACAAAACACAGTCACATGCCCTTGGAAGGATGTCAAAATATGTTGCTTGATCCCAAAAATACTCTCCCAAAGATGCTCCCAAGGATCGTTTCAGACTGGCCTTGTGTTCCATGAAGATCAGGGCAGCTCAGATTAATATCAACATTTCACATACTCTAATAACAAAATGCTCCATGGAAAAAATGTTGTCTATCAAAAAAGCACATGAAACACAGACTTTCAAATATTAAGACCAGATGTCGGAAATACTAAAGACAGCATTTACTTTCGGCATACTCGGTGAGATAGAGGGAAATGTATGCTACATCAAATGAACATAGCTTTCACTGGATTTTGCCCCCAAATATTGACCAGTAACAAAGCAATTTGTGCTTAAAGACATAATCCAAAAAGGAGATTTCTTTCCGTTCTTGGCAGGAACTCCTCTAAGCACTAAGCCGTAATAGCTCAATAAATAAACAAAGTCACCTCTCATTGTCCAATGTTCAAAATGTCAAGTGCTAAGGGAGGGGAAATCGTTCGCCTTCTCTCAAGTACCCATCGATTTAAATTATAATTACTCCCCTGGTGACAACCAAAGGGGTTATGGAGAACGCAAGCAGGACAGTTCTCGAGAGAAATATTTGTGTCTCCCTTAAAAAAGGATTCCGTTAAAAGAGGGTACCCCAGAGCTTAGGGGTTTGGGCTCTTTTTGGGGAGCTGATTGCCTTCCCCCAAGCTTCAAGGAGGAAAAAGGGGAATTGGGGCCTGAGGAGGAGGAAGGGTCCTCACAAATGCCTCATCAATACTGGGCAAAGCAGCACAGCCCACAGAATGTGCTTCTCACAGAGAACCACGGTGTCCACTGACAGAACATTAGAGGCTGCATCGTCACACCCGGAAGCCAGGCAAGCCCAGAGAGATCACAAACCTAAGGCACTCTGGTGGAGGAGCTTGGAGCCCTGCGTTTCAAATTTCCTGGCTATTGTCAATTTGTCTAGCAAGCTCCATATTATCTACACTTAAGAGACTTTTAATTTCCTTTCTTAATAACAAAAATCTGTCCAAAGTGGTTATAAAACGTCTATTTATTTACCTCTGGGACCAGGGCTGAGGGCAGCGGGAATGGACCGTGGGTTAGGGAGGAAGAAAGGGATGAGAAGAACTTCTGGTTTTCTTTTGCTTAAATGTCTTCAGCCCCCTGGGTCCCATCCTCTCTTGCTCTGGCTGATCTCAGGAACAAAGCTGTCAGGCAAGGAGCACTTGCTCACCTTAGCTCTCCAGGCCACTGAAACATTTGCCGGGGCTGACTCGAGTCCAAACAACAAGGAACGCATCTGTTCCTAGGAGGAAAATTCGGAGAGGCTTGCTGAGCAGTGAATTTGTCCAGCAAACTGGCTCTCATCTGGAGCTGGGCTCATCAAACTATAATCCGCGGGCCAAATCTGGCCTACCATGTGTTTTTGTAAAGAAAGTTTTATTTATTTCAGGTACTGGGGAACATTCCACGCAAGTTAAGGGGACTGAGCTGGCTCTGAGAAATGGGCAGGAGCAACATAACCAGAAAAGCCAGTGTCTTAGACAAGGGCAACATCATGGAGAAAAGAGAGAAAACTACACAAGGCTTTCGAGGAGGCCTTAAAGGAACCAAGAGCCCCTTCTACTTAAAAGCAATAGAAAAGAACAATAAGAATAGCTACCACTTATTCAGGGCTTATAATTTTTGCCTGTATTAATTCATTCTGTCCTTACAACTCAACAAAGTAGGTATTATTATTATCCCCATTTTACCGATTAGGAAAGCGGAGCACAGAGAGGTTAAGTATCTTGTCAAAGATCACAGAGCAACTAAGTAGCAGGGCTGAGATTCTAGAATGATGAGCCTGACACTAGAGCTCACCTGCTAACCACTGTGATAAAATAAGGCCACAGAGAAAGGATAGAGCACAAAGTGAATTGTTTTCTTGAGAGTTGGTAAGAGCAGTATTCTGGGAAAATTAGTTGGCATTGAAGAGAAATTTACCATCAAGGAGACAGAGAAGAGACCGTTGCTGTTAATCTTGTTGTGAGTGACAGGAGACTGAACCAACATAGCGGCAGTGGGAACAGGAAGGGAAGGCAAGACCAGCCAAGACTGAGATCTCCTCACCAAGAAGCATTTATGGAATGCTGCCCTGCATAGCACCCTGCACACCTCTCTCAATCTTGTGATTGTCTTAAATTTTTTGTGCATTTCTCTTCTTTAGGCTGAGTCCCTTAAGGTCTCTCAGTGACTTTTATTCATTTCTCTACCCTTAGCCCAAGCCTGATGCCTGATGCATGACCAGCATTCAATAGAGTTGATAACTGACTCCAAAGCTGCTAGCCAGGGACTCTAGGAAGCCTAGCAGGAGGCCTGCTTGAATAGATGCCCACTGAGGAAGTCATTTTGAAGGCAGTGAGAGGATGGAGGACGCTGCCTTGGGCACACTGAGGGGCCTTCGGACCTGAGAGTGGAGATGTCCTGTCAGCGGTTGGAAATGCAGTCTGGGGCACAGGAAAGGGTCATGGCTGAAGAGGTCGACTTGCCCGTCATCTGCAAAGAGGTGCTAATGAAACCATGAGAATAGACGAGCTCAGGGAGAGGGAAATGGCAAAGGGAAGGGGCCGGGGCTGAAAGAAGCCCATTGTTGGAGAGTGAGAGGAAGGCGAGGAGCCCATGAAGGAGCTGCCCAGAAGGTAAGAGGAGAAGAGCAAGGTCAGGTTATGGGGCGCCCCTTTCTTTGGGAGCTGACAGACACACTTATCAGCTGGCGAAGGAACTCTCACAGTCAGCAGGGCCCCAGCCTCCCCACCCTGAGATCTTTCCGCAGAAAATTATCCCTTAGAGAATATCAAAAGTCAAGATAAAGATGAACTCATGTGGCCTAGGTGTAATTCCTGGAGGTAGGCATGGTCCCTTGCCTGAGGTTGTCTGCCATTCTTCCATCGATCCTTCTTCAGCTTTGGTTCCGGTTAAAACAGGCTGCACGCCCCCACCAAGAAGAGCAAAAGGAGCACTATCACTCGGTCACACCTGAGTGTGAATGACGGTTTTGCAAGCAGGTTTGGGACGGTGTTCAAGGACAAGGGACAGATCACTGGGTTCCCAAGGGAAGAGGTAGGACAAGCAACAAATATGGCACATTTTGTAATTGATGATGCCAAAGGAGGCATCATGTCATGGGTTGTCAGCGGTTTCCTGGGGTTTATTTATTCACTGACTGGTCAACATGGCCACGGGAAAACTCAAGCAAACCAGCAGTAATCATCCACTGTGGCTGGATCAACAGGATACCTGGAGTTCAGCTTCTTCACCACATCTACTGAATGCGGAAGGCAGACGTTGGGCCCGAGGCAAAATTGTGCCTTCAGTGTGTGGTGCTCAGTGCTAGGAGTCATAGGACAATAGACAGCTAGACAAGAGGTTGCACAGCTGACCCTTCAGACACACAGACAAAACCTGCACAGGCCAGTGTGCAGTGTTACAGGAGACGCGAGGGAGGCAGTTCTGGAGAGCCAGGTGGAAGAGAGGAGCCATCTGTGCCATTTGAGCCACCCCTGGGAGGGTGTAGAGATGTTTGGCAGAGGTGGGACCAGAGCTCCCAGCCAGTGGGGCAGCATGGAGAGCAGACTGGGATGACTGAGGGGAAGCAGGCAGGACACAGGTCCTGGGGACAGAGGGCTGGCTGCTTCCTGGCTGAGAAAGGCCTAGAATATCAAAGAGACAGAGCTTTGGATGGCCTAAAGGTGAACATCAGAAATGGCAAGCCTCAAGCCAGGAAAGAAGTGCCTGTGTCCCCACAGAAGCTGCATGGAACCAGAAAGAACATAAAACAGAATTCAGATCCCAGCTCTGCAGCTGACAAACTCTGACATCTGGGCATGTTGTTTAGCGTCAATTTCCTCATCTATAAGATTAGGGTAAATATAGTACCAATTTCAAAGGTTGATTAAGAGAACTAAGTGACATCGTGCATATTGAGTACTTAGCACGGTGCTTCTCACATACTGCAAGTTCAATCAATGTTATCTGAATTCCTGAAACTACTTTTCAGTAGGAATATTAGGGAGATGGAGCTTCCCTAGGAACTGAACCCACTGAGTCAGACCCTAACCTGAAACCTCCAGACTGAGAAACATGAAGAATCTACAGGACAAAACAAATTCGCTCTCTGCTGGTTGTGCACAGTTACAGGGACCAGACTTGGTTAAGCGGGTAGGTGAGCTCAAGAACCAGAGCCTAAGAGTGTACTGGGGACTTATGACAGAGAGGGCTCAGGGGAGAGCGGGGAGAAGGGGACCAAACTTTGGGTTGGGTGCATGTAGCCAGTAAAATAGAAAAAACAAAAACAAAAAACAAGAAAACCCCTGCTGGAGAATTGGAGGGCAATGATTTGTTTGCTACTCTCTCCCCTGCCAAACCAGAAGCTTCGTGAGGACAGGAACAGGCTCTGTCTTGCTAGGGTTGTATCCCCAAGGCTCTGCACCCAGCAAAAAAGAGCTCCAGGAGCCTTCCTGACCCCTCTCTGGTGTGTTTCACCGCCACCTTGTGGCCTTTCAAGTTTGGCTGCTAAAGGCAGCCAAGGCCTCCTTCCCTTTCACACACTCCAGCATCAGGCAGCCTCCCACAATGCCATTAAGGTCCGGGGAGTTCCACACTCTTGCCTAACGCATCTGGATGTGTAAATACAAAAGAAAATATTGAGACCTTATCACACACGGACACTTCCCCTCCAACGTTGTTAATCACATTAATAATAAGAACTAACTTTTCCTGTACCCTTAATAGGGACTGAGTACTCTACTAACTGCTTTACATGCAGCATATTATTTGATCTGCACAAAATCCATTGTACAGGTAAGGAATTGAGGCACAGAAAGCTGAGCAACTTGCTCAATATCATTTAACTAGTAAATACCAAATGGGGGCTAATTGATCTGGGAGCCTATTCTCTCCCGGGGTCAGGCATCTTGGGCCCATGGAAAGCAGGTCAGTGAGGGCCGCAGCTGGAACAGGCAGACAGGGCCCTGAGGGGTCTCTGAGTGGGCAGCTTTGGTGCAGCTGTGCTTCACCCAGGAAGAAGGCAGGGGAAACGGGCATGGCAAGTAATGATTTCACGGCCTTTCTGCACAAACTGCTTCCTCCCAGTTTTGCTCTAGACTTGCTCTGGAGGTTGCACTGCTAGGAGGGGCCCCAGGACTGTGGGAGTCAAATGGAGGGACTTGCAAGTCCACCTGCTTTCAGTGGAGTCTTTTTCGGTGTTAGAGAAACTCAGGGCTAACATTTAAAATGCTAAATGCCCAAGGACAATTTGCAGTGTTTAAAAAACTACTTTTGACCTTCAGTAGCTGAGTTTTAAAGTTGGAAATTAAAATACATGCTGTCCACAGAGGAACTCAGAGCAACCAGACCACAGATGACAAAAATCCACCATTTGTAGAACTCCACTTCTATATTATTCTAACCTGCATTTTTTCCTTCTTTTCCCTTCAGTTGTCAGGAAGGGGACTTGTGTAACAGAGGTGGAAGGGAACAAGTTTGAAAATCTGTTGACTGAAGTTATCTATTCTATCCCTACTCCCTGGGGCGACGGCAACATCACGATTGATAGGTTAAGTCCAGGGGGGAAAGTAGCTACGACTGTGGCAATTAATATGACTTTCCAGCTAAGACTATTTCCCAAATTTCCTATGGAAAAGAAATGTTCCTACATGGAAGAGAGAATGGCTCCGGTACTACTAATGTCCATCCACAGAATGCTTTTTGTTTTCTTTAAGACGAGTGTGTATTTCAGGTTTCAACTTTAGCATTGAAAATCCTATGGAGCCATCCCTTGGAATACATTTTGCATTTGCTTCTGCTTGTCAGATCTCCTCACTTGCACCCTGCCGCCCTGCACTTCGCATATAATTCCCGATGTTATAGGAAATGACATCAATATGGAGGTAAACATACATATGCTTTCAATATGTCATTGATCCATGCTACATTTGGGGAGCATTTAGCAACAACAATAATTTTGGAACCTTGAATTCTGGAGGAATTTAAACTGTGGAAATCTTGCGAGTCAGGCTCACTAAGCCACACATTCAAATCTTCCTTAAACTGACCTTCAGAACGTAGCTCAGAGGTTTGTAGGTCAAAAAGAGGGGTGGAGAACACAAATTTGAGCATTTCTCCCTCGTACACAAACAAAATGTTCGAGGAAGTACAGACGTGAATCTCTGCTACAAAAAGCCCAAAGTTCTCTCTCACCGCTACCGCTCTTGGAAAATTAAATGCCGTTTTCTTTTTTTCTGGTGGGAGTTGACAGTAGAAAAAAAGAGAATCTGAGTGAAAAATGTCTCAATTTACACTTGCTTAGTTGTTTCTTCAAAGACAGTAATGGAGAGACCCTTAGATTATTTTAGTATTTCAAGATGCCAAAAGAAATTGTACCTACATTTATTTTCCTTTGTTTTAGCTGGAATTATATCAACTCTGTGACTGGACGTGGATTATCATTGACTAACAAGGGGAGCTAGTGGTGAATACATCTTTGGATTAATAATAAACGAGTGACTACCAAGTAAATGAAGTTTGTTTCTCAAGAAAATCTTGCAAATTTTAGGGTCTGTGAGGGGAAAACGAGTAACAGAGCCATCACTGATGAAAAGATCGGGAATCACTGGGTGGGCCAGCCCTCCACTGGGAAGTAAATGGGGATTTTTCACTCCTTTCAGATTAACTTTAGTTTTAATGGTATACCTTTTTTGCTTCTGAAAACTTGCTCAAAGATTGTGCGTAACACAACTTGTTGTTTTGCAATCTGGATGCTGGAGAGAACCAGAGAAGTAGATTTGGAAGTAAAAGATATTTAATTGAATTGGCTTTTGTTTTGACAGATGTTTTATACAGTACTTTGTCTGTTAAGAACAAGATGTTCCAATAAATATTTGATAAGTGAGAGAGAAAATTTACTACGGGGCCATAAATCAATTGGCAAGAGGTCGTAAACTGCAAGATTGGTGCTCAAAGCATTTATTAGATTATCAGAATTTCAGTTTGATCTGCAGCTTTATCTACCTTCCCTTATCCATCATTTTTATGGGACATGAAAAAGAGTTATAAGGGATAAATTGCATTTAAAAAAATTAAAATATAGGTTTTAGACAAAGCAGTATGCCAGGATATGGAACTAGATTAAGTGATGAACCAAGAAAGATATCCAAAATTGAAATATTTTTGTTGCTTCATAAGACTTAAGTACCAGTTTAATAGACAATAAAATACTAGGATAGAGAAATTATGGAAGTTTTAAAATACAGAGGGGTCCCAGAGATTGTTTCATCTGATCCCCCATCATTGTACAAATGAAACCAAGGTCTGTAAGTTTAAGGGCTGTCTACAGCAACACAGTCTGTTAAGGGCATCAATGACCCTATTTCTGTTCAAGGTATTGCAGAATAGAAAGCTCTGTGATTTTTTTCTTTTTGGAGGGAATATGTTTTTGTTAACAGAGAGGCATAGAATATAAAAGGCTTATAATTAAGACTCTCATATACCATAAGGTGTAAGACTCTTATATACATTGAGGACAGGAACTGATGTTCATTGTTACTACATTTTCTTAACTGTCAATAAATATTTGTCTGCTGGCAATTCTGTGTCCCTAGAGTGTGCATTTCACACACACCCACTCTCATGTGCTGGCAATGCAATGGTGGCCTATGGACCAAAGGAACAGATCTCAGCATCCACATGCGGCGGATGGGCAAGGGGGACAAACACCAAGCACATGGAGCTTGTGAAACACACCTTGCTACTTGAGTGATCCAAGGCCTGTTTTATTTTGGGCCAAGGAGTGGGTGCTGGCTTCCCAGAGAGGCAGGGCCAGCCCAGGGTGAGGCAAGCCAGGCAAAGGGTATAAAATTTAAGGTGGCCCGCAGTCTCAGGGCCATGCAAGTACAGACCCTGAACGTGCACTTCCCTGAGAGTGAGTGCCTCCTTCAGGCTTATGCTCTAGTGTCTAGCTTGACAGGAAAAGGAGATTTGCCAAAGAAAGGGGTTAGGGGAGAAGCCAACCCCTGAGGCAATGAAGATGTAACTTCTCAACCACGTTCCTAAGGGCCCCCATGTGCTACTACCACACCCTGGAAACCTGGAGACACAAGTGGTGAGGGCATGGGAAGGTGAACAACAAGATCTCTTTCCAGGAGATGGTTTCAGTCGCATGGTGGAGGCGGGCAGGTGCCATCTCACAACAGGGGGCATGAAACTTCATAGCTGCAACTGTTAATGACTACCAAACAAAGTGCTATGGGGACACCAGAAAACGTGGGGAAGATATATTGGAAAAGGTGACATTTAAGCTGACATTGAGAATACTTATACTACTTATAAGAGGGAAAGGAAGAAAAATGGGAGCATCATTTTTGCCCAGGCACTGGATTCTCCTCTGGGAGGGGCAGCCATGTGCAGGGGAGCCTGGGGAGCACAGAGGGCCCAAAGGAGGGCTACTTCCGGAGGAAAGCTCCTGCCAACCTCCATCACTCTGCGCACTGGGGCTCTGAATACAGGGTGGCCAGATGAAATAAAGAACACTCTGTTCAATTTGCATTTCAAAGAATCAACCAATAATTTTTCAGTAAAATACAGTATGTCACAAATATTACATGTGACGTAATACTTTAAAAAGCATTCGTTGTTATCTGAAATTCAAATTTGGTTTTGTTTTTTTTTTTTTTAACTTTAAGTTCTGAGATACATGTGCAGAACATGCAGGTTTGTTACATAGGTATACATGTGCCGTGGTGGTTTGCTGCACCCCTCAACCTGTCATCTAGGTTTTAAGCCCCCCATGCATTAGGTATTTGTCCTAATGCTCTCCATTCCCCTTGCCCCCAAACCCCGTACAGGCCCTGGTGTGTGATGCTCCCCTCCCTGTGTCCATGTGTTCTCATTGTGAAATTCAAATTTAACTAGGTGTCCTATATTCTTATTTACTAAATCTGACATCTCTATCTGAATAGAGCCACACACCCTAAAGAGCCAGTAAAAAAGGGCTCAAGGGAGGAGGAAAGGATGGAGAGCAATTGAGGAAATGGCCTGAGGAGCCTCCCAGACAGATTCAGATTGTCACACTGCACACTAAGCCTCTGCTCTAAAAGGAAAGTGATAGAATCCTAGAGCTGGAAGAACATTCAGAGCATCAGTTCTCAATCCAGGATGCACATTAGAATCTCCCAGGGGAGCTGTAAAAACTATCAGTGCCTGGAGTTCATCCTTAGATATTCTGATTTAATCGTTTTCAGTGTGGCCTAGGTATTAGCATGTCTTATAGCTCCCTGGGTGGCTCTAATGTCAAATAGAGTTGAGAACCACTGCTTTGGAGATGACTAAGTTCAGTCCTCCAAGGCACAAGGTCAGACAGATCTGGCCTTAGGATCCAACACTCTCAATTCCTAGCTGTTTGGCCTACACTATGCTTGGTTCACCATCTGCAAAATGGGGATAATATTCACGTTATAAGGTTGTTGTGTTGATGGTTTAAGACTTCCACTTAGACAATGCAGATTGAAACATGCATTTAAATTCATTCTACCTTGCAGCCCTGCTGAAATGAGCACAGATTGATAAAAATAGTATTAAAAATACCAACTCATCTACCCATTCACTAGTGTAAAGAAAGCTAATATGAAACTGCAGAGGGGAGAAACCAATGCAAAGCAGGCCAATTTACACCACTGAACCCTAGAAAGGTTCAGAGAGGGAGGCAGTGAGATTCTCTGCAAGTCAGACTGAGAGGCAGGCCAAAAATCCACAGGATTTGCTCATGAATTACATAAAGTGTGGAGAGACCCCCACACCCTTTTGTCCAACCCCTGCAGCTGGTGAGAGAGGCCAGAGAGGGGTGAACTCGAGGACACTCAGTAGACACTCAAGCATACACAGGGTACATGCTGAAGAAAGGATGGGGCAATTTAGCAAAAATTAGGGGGATAGAATGAAAGACTGCAGGTTGAATGGGAGTGTCCTAGCACCATCCCCCAAATGCAGGCAGCCAGGGACACACCCTAAAGGCAGGGGACTTTCCAAAGAACCTGATAGAGGGACAGATGCTGACACCCGAGGATCTCCTAAAGAAAGGCTGTGTGCCCTCTCACTCCAGGCCCACCCGCAGAACTTCCCCACAACCTTTTAGTAATTCACCTGACAGCGAGGATAGAAGAGATTAGAAGAGAGCCTCTAACATGATAGAAACCAAAAGCAAATGGGGTGCAGGGGGCGGGGCAGGTGGGAAGCACTTGAAAGAAATAGAGATAATTCAAAGAGAATTTTTTAAAACTATAATGAATTAAAATATTATAGTTATTATCCAGGAGATCCAATATCTGACTAACAGAAGTTCCAACATAAGAAGACAGAAACTAGCAAGGAGTAAATTATCAACTAACTAATATAAGAAAAATTTTTCAGAAATTAAGACAGGCTTTCCTAGATTCAATGAGCCCAACAATCACCAGCTCTCCCTACATCTCCAGAAAAAAGAATGGGTAGAGGGTGCTCACACCAAAGTGATTGAGTGAGTTTATCATGGAATTTTAATATCCTAGAGAATTAAAAAAAAAAAGACCTAAATGTTGAGAGCAGAAGAGAGAGGAAGAGTGAGAAAGGGGCGGGGAAAGTCACATATAAAGGATTTGGGATCAGAATGCCATTGAATTCCTCCATAACTAGAAGCGAAAAGACAGTAGAGTCATTAAAGCATTCCAGATCCTAAGTGGGGGATGATTTCCTACTTAGAATTCTATACCCAGCCAAACTACAAAGCAAATCATCAAACATACAAGGTATAGAAAAATTTGTCTCCTATGCTGCCTTTTTGCAACTTTCATTTTTGCTGAAAGATGTGTTTTGTCAACATTTGAGAGCAAAATGAGAAAGACAAAGACATGAGATCCAGAAAGCAGATCATATACAAGAATGAGGTAAAGAGAATTCCCTGGGTGAGAGTGAAACGAAGTCTCAGAATGACAGAGTGTGGTAGATCACTAGACCCATCGGGCCAGAGTGCAGGACAGAGAACTCCAGCAGGGATGCCTCCAAGTCAAAGAGAATGAAAGAATAGTTTGTTTGACTCATTTGACAATACAGAAAGGAGCTCTATGCTTCTGTTGGAAAGTTTGAGACTTCATTTTTAGACACATAGAAAATTAAACAAAGGGACTATAGATTCCAAAGTAAACTCAAGTCATGTAAAGAAGGACACTCACTACACTTTGAGAATATTAATAGAAATATTATTTATAGTCATTATAATATTAACACTGGATATTTAATTTAAAATAGAAAGGATGAAGGGAGCAGAAGTGTACGGGAATGTGAGTGGATGAAGTATAAGAGCGAAACCACACTCTTCAGTCAGTAGATAATGCCTATCTTAGAAATGAAACAATAGCACTATAAGCATATTATTTATAAATCTGGAGATAAATAACTGAGAAACAACTAAAGTAGTTGCTTTAGGGATGGAATAAGACTAAGAAGAGGATTTCTGTTTTTCATTATAAGCCTTCTAGTTCTATTAGACTTTTTATATTATATATATGTATTTCCTTAATGTGGGTCCTAATAAGTGTTTTGCATTTAGTAGGGGCTCAATGAACACTAGCTACTATTATCGAATTATAGATTTGATCTGGACAAATAGAAACATTGTGGCTTGCCTAAAGCTTCCTTCCCCTGAAACTGTCAGAAGCAGAACTAGGGCTTCTTCATTCAAAGCATTTTAAAAGGGCATCTGTGTCAGACCCAAGAATGAGGCAGTCCTGGTCCATGAGTGTCACTCTGTTCAGGGACTGGGAGGAAGAGCACGAGTGTACATAACTATTTCACAAAGCATACCCTGGCAAGTACCAGGTAACAAGCCTCCAAGAGTTATCAAGCCAGCCTCTAACCAGTATGTCCCTCTCACGTCCCATTCTCAATGCCAGAGCAGATCATAAATATTAAGGACTGTCTGCCGCAGATGCTAACTTTTAACATGTGGGCGTTTAGGCTCTCTGGAGGTAATATACGCAATTCATCACAGTTCCCTTTCCTTTCTTATTTTCAATTTCTAGAGAAAAGCCTGTATTCATATTTTTAAATTTACAATAGCAATCAACAGGCCCATCCGAGTAGCTTTGGTCACTGACTGCTTAGCTATATTTACTTCCTCCAGGTTTTTTATCAAGTTTGGCTCTCTTGAAGCATTACCAGCACGCCATCCTTCTGGTGCCTTGCTGGCTAAATGATGGTCAAACTGCTCCAAACAATCAGAGTTTGGTAAGAAGAGCCAGGGAGCCAATCTTCCGGCTTTTTTTTTTTTTTACTACCACGGGTGTCCTTAGCGGGGCTGCCAAGCTGAGCAAGTTCACGGAACTGCGGTACTGGAGGGCTGTAAAAGGGTCTTTCCTGAAAATAAAGTAACAAAAAATCAAGCTCAGCTGGATTCTGATTTAATAGTATCTGGCAAGTTAACTATATTATTTTTGAACACACAGACATAAATTTGATATGAATAATAAAACTGAAGTATAATACGGACAAAGGAAATATAAAATTCACCTAATCTTCAAAAGAAATTCTATACTTGAATAATTATGCTCTATTTATAAAACTAGAATAATTGAAAACAGGATTTTCAGTTGATTCATATAGCCTCTGAAATATTTATTATTGCAAGTCGAAAAGATCTGTCTGGGGTTTGTCACTGAAAATGTCTAAACTCGGTGTCCAGATGTTTATTTAAGTTGCTCCCACAGAGTTCTAATGTCAATACCAGGGGTTATCAGAGAGCATCGCTGTGTATCTTCCTTGACTAATATTCTCATTTCTTTTGCATCTTTGATGTTTTCTTTCATTAAAATTCCTGGCCCATATCCACAAAAATCTGCTGGGCTTGCATAAAAAATGAGTCTGCAGACCTGACATTTGATGATGCCCTGTGTGTTCACAAAGATAATATTTATCAGCAGCTATCACTTAGACATTACAACCAGCAGCATTGAGTCAATTTAAGAGAATAAAAAAGAATACAGAATCCAGATTTTAGAATGTCTTACTTGCAGATTCCAACTTCCTGCCTATTCTTTTCTCCTAATGTTATGTAAGGCAAAGTTAGAACCAGCAATGGGATTTTTCACCATAGTCCGTGTGCATTCTCTCCCCTCCCTCCCTCTCATGCACCCTGTCGTCTTTTGAAAACCTAAAGTAAAATGACTTTAAAATAAAGGAAACCAGACCCTCTGTCAAAATTCACTTCCTAAAGTTTCTGCAGAGTAAGACACCTGGGAGAACATTCTAAAGATAGATTGTATGATGTCCTTTTCCTTTGTGTGAAAGTGGCAAAAGACAACATGATTCCATGATTCTATTTTTCAGCTAACCAGATGGGGATTTTTTTCATCAGCTGCACAAAAGAAAACATGTACTAAAAGTTTCTCCTTTCTAAAACTAACTGAATTTTACCCAAATTGTTAAAGTACCTAAAACCCCCCAAAAAAGGGGGACATGAATAAATGAAATTTGCATGAATATTCAAAAGAGCCCAGTGCATCTGAAGGTTGGTCCAAGCTGTGATCAGACGGGGAGTTAAGACCAGCAAGGGGTCAACACTATTTATCCTCTGCTGTTCGCCATGTTCATTTAAAAGAATTAAATCTGTTTTGAACTCCAATATAAAGTGAAGAAAAAGTTTGCTACAGACGTGAAAAACCACTAATGATACTACACAGTATCTTCTGGAAACTGTGAACAGATTAATTGGAAGATGTAACCTACAGGAAAATCTCCACCTATGCTGTTTACTTGATTAAATCATAAAATTCACAGACTCATGTAATACAGTCAGAGAGGTTCCTAGCACAGAGTAGTCATTGAATAAATGTTTATCAGCTTTTCAATGAATATCTAGTCCAGCATTTCTACATTAATAGCTATCACATAAAACTGAATCTCCAGGCAAATACATTTGGGAAATACTGGGCTAAATAAAGTTAAGCAGGCTTTTTACTCCAGGACCTCTCAAACCTTTAAAAAGCTAAGGTGGTGCAGAATTATCATGGGAGAGTGGGTGAAAGGGGGCAGATATTATGCTGTATTTCCCAAACCCATCTGATCTCCAAATTCCATTTTTCTCAAGATTTCTGTTTTAAGGGACACATTTTGGAACACATTGACCAGGTTCTACTCCTTCATTTTAGATACTGGACAATTCAAATCTCAAGAAGTCAAGTGACTTGGCCAAGCACTCAATTTGTTAACAGCAAAGCAAGAATTCTGCCCCACCCCCTCAACCTGTCACCTCCCCTCCCACCCCCATCCCCACCACCCAATATATCTTGATTCCTAGCCTGATAGCCCAGGACTCTTCTCTTCAGAGAACTTTTGTTGCTCTCCTGCTAATAGATTTATTTGTACTTCAAGTCTAACCTAAAGGGAATACACTTTTAAACGCAACATTGGAGGTAATGCAGCATTACCTGGTGATGTGCCATGGTAATTCTAGCACTGTGTGGTCTCTATTGAGTATGGAAGATCAGTTACCTTTGTGGAGGTGAGCAGAGGCAAGTAGAATTCATGTTTCTATAGCACTCTTCCATTACACTTCCCCATTTTTAACTATTAGGGTTCCCCCCCTACACTGTTCATTTTAAGAGGTCAAGGAATTAGCTTTACAGTCTCTCACATGGCATGTTCATGTTGGCGAACATCCATGGAATGAATGAATGACCAAATGAACTAACCAACAAGCTGTGTCTTGCTTTTAAAGGATTTCTCAGCTCTTTGAAGGAAAGAATGACTAAACATCAACACCAGAAGATAGAAGACAAAATGATTTCTGTTTCCAAAGAAGATCCAGGCTGAGATAAAGGGGCTGGGCAGAGGAGCCCCAGCCGGCTAACCCCCCGGCCAACTCACAGGAGGGTATTTACTTTGGCGGTTTCCCAAAAAGAGTAACGAAAATAGAAACAATGTGGTCAGTTAGATAAAAGTTTGCAAATTGCTTCGTTTCTTATATTGTCCATACTTTTTACATCTAGAATTTAGTTGGGAGGGGAGACATAACTGGGATATGTATCTGAAGTTGACAGTAAGTAATTCCTTGGTAAATTACCTTGTTTGGAACAACTACTCTTGGAAGAAACGTTGAGTGCACGATTCAGATCGCGCCCTCCAGTGGTGAAAGCCCGCAGTGGCGCGTAGCCTATGGAAATTCCTGGATAGCCACTGTCCCTTCTTAGTCCCAGATTGTGCCAATATTAATTTTATTTCAGATTTTTGACTAGAAGAGGAAAGTTCTTTTAACATTAATAACTTGCACAGTGCCTCCATATATAAATTATTCTGGCAAGAAATGGCGTGGGTCAAATCTGAAGACCTCTTCTATCTGGGCTCTGGATGTGTCAAGCCAAAATTCTTGAAAAATAAAGGTGGTTAAAAGCAGTCAGGCCAGATGCAGTGGCTCAGGACCATCATCCCAGCACTTTGGGAGGCTGTGGTAGAAAGATCACTTGAGCCCAGGAGTTCAACACCAGCCTGCACAACAGAGCAACAACCTGTCTCTACCAAAAAAAAAAAAAAAAAAAAAAAAGCTGAGGCAGAAAGATTGCTTGAGCCCAGGACTTTCAGGATGCAGTGAGCTACGATCACACCATTGCACTCCAGTCTGGGCTGGGCCACAGAGCAGAAGACCCTGTCTCAAAAAAAAAAAAAAAGCATTTAAGAAATTTGTGCATCATCCCTACTAATCTCAATTAAGTGATCATTTTCTAAGGGTGAGCACATTTTTTTCCTTTCTTTTAAAGAATTAAGATAACATGAAGGGAAGAGAGACACACACACTCATGAACTCAACCCAGGTATGTGTTTCTGGGATCCAGAGAGGGGGCGGTTCCAAGAGAAGGAATGTGGCAGGACCTCCTGATGAAAAAACCCATCTGGGACTTGAGAAATCTGGATTCAATTCTTGGCTCCATCGCGAGCTCACCGCATAATTAAGGGGGCAGATCGGCTAATCTCTCTGTCCTTCACTTTGTCCTCTTTAAAATGATAGTATCTGGCCTCTCCCCTCTTCTTAGGAATGCCAAGTCAGCAGATGCTGGGACTGGAACGTGGGGCCGCAGAGGCCAATTAGCTGTAGGCTACAGGGAGCTGTGCCCAGCCCCTCCTGCCCCAGCCTGTCCCGCAAATTAATGTCTTTGGTCACACAGGGTCTGCCTGAGAGAGTGTGAATGAATTTCAGACAACTCACAGCTCTTCCCTTCAGATGATGAGGCAAAATAGCATTTCTTTTGTGCGGCACAAATTTTGTTTCATTGCATAAAATTACTATCGCCATCATGAAAAGAAGACATAATTAGGTACATGCAGAGAGGGGACCTATTACAGAAGAAGCATTTGCCCAAGAGTCAGGAAATCTGGGTTCTGTCCTGGTTGTGGCAGCTGGGTGACCTTGGACACATCCACTAATAATAAGTACTGTTTGCTGGGGGCTTACAATATGTTGGGCAACAGATGAATATGAACTCACATATTTGATGTGTCTGGCATGTATACAGTGAGTGCTCAGTAAATGTTCACTATTAGTATGATCATCTAATTTAATCTCCTAATAACCTTATGAGACAGGTCTTATTGTTATCCCCACTATGTAGATGGGAAAACTGAGGGTAAGGAAAGTGGCTGCTCTTATGTGCCACCCAGATCCCCTTCAGGACTAAAGAATCTAATCCCCCAGCTGCTGGGAGTGCTGCCAGAGAATGGCCCTCAGCTGTCAGTCCTCTTTGAGGATTGCTTCGGCTGAAGAAAGCTGGCTCACCGGAGGACACCCATCCTGCCGGCTGTCACTGCGCAGTCCACAGCCAGTGACAGATCATGCATGGTAGAAAAGCCTGGCTTCCTGTATTCATTTCGTTGGGCTGCCACAACAAATTACCACAAACTGGTTGATTTAAAACAATAGGCTGGGTGTGGTGGCTCACGACTGTAATCCCAGCACTTTGGGAGGCCGAGGTGGGTGGATCACAAGGTCAGGAGATCAAGACCATCCTGGCTAACACGGGGAAACGCCCTCTCTACTAAAAATACAAACAAAAAAAAAGAGCTGGGCATTGTGGCAGGCACCTGTAGTCCCAGTGATAGGTGACAATGTGCCAGCAGCCCTCGCTTGCTCTGGGCACCTTCTCGGCCTAGGCGTCCGCTCTGCCCATGCTTGAGGAGCCCTTCAGCCCACCACTGCACTGTGGGAGCCCCTCTCTGGGCTGGCCAAGGCCAGAGCCGACTCCCTCTGGCTCAGGGAGGAGTGGAGGGAGAGGCGCGGGCAGAAACCGGGGCTGCAGCTAGCTGCTCGAGGGCCAGGAGGCCAGCGCAAGTTCCGGGTGAGTGCAGGATCGGTGGGCCCAGCACTCTGAGCAGCCGGCTGATGCCGCTGGCTCCAGGTAGTGAGGGGCTTAGCACCCAGGCTGCAGAGGGTCCGCTGGGTTTCCCAGCACTGCAGGCCCGCCCGCGACGTGCTCAAATTCTCGCAGGACCTCGGGGCCTCCGCCACCTTCCCGTGGGGCAGGGCTGGGGACCTACAGTCCGTCATGCCCGAGCCCCCCTCCGGCCCACCATCAGGTCCCACGCGGCCTGAGCCTCCCGGAGGGGCACAGCCCGCTGCTCCGCTGGCACCTGGTCCCATCAACCACCCAAGGGCTGAGGAGTGTGGGGGCATGGGGTGGAACTGACGGGTACCTCTGCCCACAGGCCCTGCCCGAGATCCACTGGGCGAAGCCAGCTGGGTGGGGACTTGGAGAACTTTTCTGTCTAGCTGGAGGATTGTATATGCACCAATCAGCACTCTGTACCTAGCTAACCTGGTGGGGACTTGGAGAACTTTTATGTCTCGCTGAAGGATTGTAAATGCACCAGTCAGTGCTCTGTGTCTAGCTCAAGGTTTGTAAATGCACCAATCAGCACCCTGTCAAAATGGACCAATCAGCTCTCTGTGAAATGGACCAATCAACAGGATGTGGGTGGGGTCAGATAAGGCAATAAAAGCAGGCTGCCAGCCCCAGCAGTGTCGTTCCGCTCGGGTCCTCTTCCGTGATGTGGCTGGTGTGTTCTTTTGCTTTTTGCAATAAATCTTGTTCTTGCTGACTCCTTGGGTTCACACTACCTTCATGAACTGTAACACTCATTGCAAAGGTTTGCAGCTTCACTCCTGAAGCCAGCGAGATCAGGAACCCACCGGGAGGAATGAACAACTCCAGATGTAACCTCAGGCTGCTTTTAAGAGCTGTAACACTCATCTGAAAGTCTGCAGCTTCACTCCTGAAGCCAGTGAGACCACAAACCCACCAGAAGGAGGAAACTCTGAACACGTGTGAATATCAGAAGGAATAAACTCTGGACACACCATCTTTAAGAACTGTAACACTCACCTGGGTCCGCGGCTTCATTCTGGAAGTCAGTGAGACCACGAACGCACCAATTCCGGACACACCAGCTACGCGGGAGGCTGAGGCAGGAGAATGGTGTGAATCTGGGAGGCATGGCTTGCCGTGAGCCGAGATCACGCTGCTGCGCTCCAGCCTGGGCAGAGCAAGACTCAGTCTCACATAAATAAAACAGAAATGTGTTCCCTTGAAGTTGTGGTGACTAGAAGGCTGAAATCAAGGTGTCAGCAGGAACCCGGTTGGCTCCTTCCTGAGACTCTGACGGGAGGTCAGGTCCATGATTTTCTCCTAGGATTTGGCGGCTCCAGGCAATTCTTTGCGTTCTTTGGCGTGTATTACATACATCACTCCTATCTCTGCTCCTGTCCTTCCTGGGCTTCTCCCTTGCGTGTCTGAGTGTCCAATCTCTCCTTTCTCTTATGAGGACACCATTTATTGGATTTAGAGCTCACTCTTAAGTACAAGATAATGATCTTAACCTCCTTCATTTAATTATATTTGCAAACATCAGGTAAGGTCACATCCACAGGTACTGAGGGTTGGGACTAGGACGTACCTTTTTGGGGCCTATGTTCAGCCCACTACACCCCTGAGAGGGAAACAGAGCTGAAGGGCTTCCCAAGCTCCAGACCTCCCTGTGAAGTCGCCTGAGTCCTTTGTCGAGACCTCATCACAGCCCAGTGAGGCACCCCAGCTTCTCCCATGCCCAATTCTGCTGCTTTTGCTTCCCTTTCACAGGTGCTTCTTTCAGGAGCTCTGCCTGATAAGTGTCTTGCATACTAATATCCATCTCCTTGTCTGCCATCATCGCATACATTTCAAAATCCCCCTAAACTTCAATCTGTATACTTTTTGAACCCACATACTTTTTAAATTCTTCTGCATTCTAATTCAAGTCTGCATTATTCTGTAGGTACCTCTGGCCAGATATTACCAATTTCTCCATTTCCCAGATGTCCTGAATTTCCCTGCTTCCTTCCTTTGCAAATGCTGTGTCTACCCATCTCTCCATCATCCATCCATATCCTACCTCTGGTTCAAGACATGGTTCTGACCCCCTCTTTCATGGCGTCTTCCTGGCCCCATGCTTGCAAGTGACGCCTTTGGTGCTCTCTTTGTCCTGTGGTCCTGTCTACTTTGGATAAGGATGCTGTGTGCGTGTGGCAGCTCTAGGAAGTCTGTGAGGGCAGGATTTGAGTCCAGCATGAGTCTGCTGCACGTGAGGCCTGTCCTGTTCACCTGCCATGGTGCCTCCTAGGGCTGTGTTGCTTGTCCTTTTCTCTTCCTGCTCTGTGCTCTCCATGGGCACCTTTTTTAACGAGGAGTCTCAGCTGACTGCAACCTCTGCCTCCTGGGTTCAAGTGATTCTCCTGTCTCAGCATCGCAAGTAACTATGACTATAGGTGTGTGCCACCACACCCAGCTAATTTTGTGTATTTTTAGTAGAGATGGGGTTTCACCATGTTGGCCGGGCTGGTCTCAAACTCCTGACCTCAGGTGATCCACCCGCCTCGGCCTCCCAAAGTGCTGGGATTATAGGTGTGAGCCACTGTGCCCGGCCTCCCTGTGCATCTCATCGATGGGCTTCACCACCTTCTTTTATGAAGGAGCCTCATCCTTGGTCACCAGTCACCACCTTTCTCCCACAAGTCAGGCTTGCCTTGCTAGTGGCCCCCTAGACCTGCCTGCGAGATCTCCTGGAGGACCCCCACAGGTACACCAAAGCTGAGTGCCCACGTCATCCCCTCAGGCATATTCTTGTCCTATGAACTCCATTTCTTCCAAACTTAGGAACTCTAGCTTCCAGACTTAGGAACCGCAGTGTGACAGGACGACACTTATTACTAAAGGAATGTCCAGGTCTTCGTCTGTGAATGCTGTGGCTTCTGTGACATATGAATTGGGATCAGTCTTGAAGACCAAAGGGCAAAGCCGTGCCTCATCGAGGGGTTCTAGGTGGGCAACCTGACTCTTCTGTTCTCTCCCATAAAGCAGTGAATCCAAGTCGGGGGCAGGCGGGAAGATGTTAAGATGAAACCAGCCTCACGGGCTGGAAGCCGGAGGAGTAACAGTTGTTTATGTCAAGACTGTCTCATCCTTGCAACAAGCCTATGAAGGCGATACTATGATGATGATTCCCACCTTTCAGACAGGAGGTTTAGAGCAGTTAAGGAACTTGCTCAGCATCGCCCTGGGAGTAAGGGGTGGGTCTGAGCTGCTGGCACAGGCAGTTGCGCAAGTGCAGGGCTGGTGCTGCAGGTGAGGCAGTGGTGGCAGAAGGCACAGTCTAAGATCTGGAAAGGTGAGCTAGAGAGGGCTGTTTCTGTGCTTCTTGCCTTCTGTTTCCCCTGTTCTCCCTGATCATGAAGGAGAATATCTGTGAAAGTGCTGCTGTCAGGACCAAAGGAAGGGTCCACCCAGAGCCCAGTGTGAGGGCCTTGGTGACATGCACCAGGGTTCTTCCCCACCCCATCCTCGCCAGCCCTCTGTGAAAGCCAGGCACTAACTGCCTGGAATTCAAACAAACAGCACAACAGGAAAGGCTGCTCAGGAAATGAAAAAGGGTGCTTGACTTAGGCCCAGGCCTTAAGAGGGCATGACTTCGAGAAAGCCCCTGCCTCGTTGGCCCTGAATTTCCTTCTCTGGAGAATGCTGGGATAAAATACCTACCTCAGGGCAGGCATAAGAACCAAGAGAAACCACAGATGCAAAGTCATCCCCTTGACAACAAATTGCCAGGTACATGGGAGGGGGTTACTCCACATGGAAGCAAACAGGCCCTCAGGGACATGCAAATGTGGCCCTCCAAGCCTGCCCATCTTCCACTCCATCCGCTCATTGTCTCCTCTCATTTCATTCATTCACTCATTCATTCATTCATTCATTCAGTTATCAAAATGTTACTGAATGCTCACTATGTGTCTAGCACTATTCTAGCCTGGACATGTAGCAATAAACACATAAACATCCCTGCACTCATATTCTAAAGGGGGATCTTAGACAATAAACAAACAGAAAAACATGCAATTCTATGAAGACAAAGCAGTAGGGGGCTATGTTATATTCATTGTCATCCCTGATAAGGTGACATTTGAATCGATACTTGTAGGAAACCAGCCCCCCTGATATTTGGGGAGGGAATGTTCAAGGCAGCTGCATTTAAGAAATACATGTCATAAAACCATAGATCATGCCATACATAGTGATTCTTCTGATGAACGTGAGCAAGGTAAATTGAAAACCTTCTGGAAAGGACTCACCATTCTAGATGCCTTTAAGAATATTCATGATTCATGGGAAGAGGTCAGAATATCAACATTAACAGAAGTTTGGAAGGAGCTGTGCCAGCTGTGCACAAGCCCTTAGGCGGGAACACTCTTACCACGTTCTGGCAGTAGCAAGGAGGCCCATGTGGCTGGAGCCAAGTGATACTGTCAGAGGTGCTGGAAGCAGGGGCATGTGGAGTCTTGTAAGTTACCATAATGACTTTAGCTTTGATTCTGAGTCAGATGGGAGTCAGTGAAGGGCTCAGGGCAGAAAAATGACCTGATCTGACTTCTGGCTTTACAACACATGCTGGCTGCTGTGATGAGACCTCACTGTCATGTGGACAAGGGCTGGAACAGGGAGACCAGATCAGAAGCCCCTGCAATTGGTCCAGGCAACAGAGCATGGTAGTTCATTTGAACATCAAATTCCATTTTTCTCAGGATTTCTGTTTTAAGATACATATTTTGGGAGATACTGACTAGGTCCAATCATTTGTTTTAGAAAGTGAAACACTCAAATCCCAAGAAGTGAAGTGACTTGGCTAATACTAAAGCAAGAACTCTGCCACCATCTTCACCACCACCACCACTGCCACCACCACCCCATTCTATCCCCTGGTTCCTAATCCAAGAGCTTCCAACTCTCCTCAGAGCACTTTTGTTGCAGTTGAGTTCAGAGACAAGGTCTGAACTAGAGATAAAAGTTTGGGAGTCATTAAATATAAATGGTATTTAAAACCAAGAGGCCAGATGAGGTCACCCAAGGAGTGAGCATGGTAGAGAAGGACGAGAATCCTGAGGATTTCAATGTTTAGTGATTGTGAAGATGAGAAGGAATCTGCAAAGGAGACTAAGAGGAAGTGGCCATTGAGTACAGGCATGTCTTGGAGATAACATGGATTCAATTCCCGATATAAAGCAAATATCACAATAAGGCAAGTCACACAATTTGTTTCCCAGTGCATATAAAAGTTATCTTTACACTACACTGTAGTCTATTAACTCTGTAATAGCATTATGTCTAAAAATGTATATACCTTAATTTTTAAATACTTTATTGCTAAAAAGAACTAGCAATTATAATTTAGCCTTCAGTGAATTACAGTCTTTTTGCTGGTGGAGGGTCTTGCCTCAATGTTGATGGCTGCTGACTCATCAGGGTTATGATCGCTGAAGGGTGGGGTGACTGTGACAACTTCTTAAAACAACACAACAATGAAGATCACTACATCAATTGACTCTTCCTTTCACCAAAGATTTCCCTGTAGCATGTGACATTGTTTGACAGTATTTTACCCACAGAACTTCTTTCCAAATTGGGATCAATCTTCTAAAACCCTGCCACCTCTTAATCAACTAAGTTTATGAAATATTCTAAATCCTGCTGGGCATGGTGGCTCATACCTGTAAACCCAATACTATGAGAGGCCAAGGCCGGTGGATCACTTGAGTCCAGGAGTTCAAGACCAGACTGGGCAACATGGCAAAACCCCATCTCTACTAAATACAAGAAAATTAGCCAGGCATGGTGATGTGCACCTGTAATCCAAGCTACTCAGGGGATGCTGAGGTGGGAGGATTGCTTGAGCCTGGGAGGTCAAGGCTTCAGTGAGCTATGATCCTGTCACTGCACTCCAGCCTGTGTGACAGAGCGAGACCCCCCCCCTAAAAAAAATTTCTAAATCCTTTGTTGTCATTTCAACAATATTCACAGCATATGCACCAGGAGTAGATTCTATCTCAAAAAATCACTTTCTCTGTTCTGCCACAGCAAGCAACTCTTCATCATTTCAAGTTCTGAAATAATAGCAAATGAAAACAATTGCTTCATGAGATAGCAGCAATTCAGTACCATCTTCAGGCTCCACTTCTAACTCTAGAACTAGAATTACTTCTAATAGAATTAGTTCTTGCAATTTCCATCACATCTGCAGTTTATTCCTCCACTAAAGTCTTGAACCCCTCAAAGTCATGCATGAGAGTTGGAATCAACTTCTTCCAAACTCCCATTAATGTTGATTTTTGACCTCTTCCCATGAATCACGAATATTTTTAATGGCATCTACAATGGTGAGTCCTTTCCAGAAGATTTTCTATTTACTTTGCCTAAATTCATCAGAGGAATTACTACATGTGGCACTATCTATATAGCCTTATGACATGTATTTCTTAAATTGTAAGACTTGAAAGCAGAAATTACACCTTGATCCATGAGCTGCTGAATGAATGTTGTGTTAGCAGGCATGAAAACATTAATCTCTTTATACATCTCCATCAGAGCTCTTGAGTGACTAGGTGCATTGTCACTGAGCAGTAATAGTTTGAAAACAATCTTTTATTCTGAGTAGTGGGTCTTAACAGTATGATTAAAATATTCAGTAAACTATGTTGTAAACAGGTGTTCTAGCATCTAGGCTTTCTTTTTCCATTTATAGAACACAGGCAAAGTACAATTAGCATAATCCTTCAGAACCCTAGGATTTTCAGAATGGTAAATGAGCAATGGTTTCAACTTAAAGTCACCCTGCATTAACTCCTAGGGGGAACAAAGTCAGCCTGTCCTTTAAAGCTTGGAAGCCAGGCATTGACTTCACCTCTCTTGCTGTGGAAGTCCTAGATGGCATCTTCTTCCAATAGAAGGCTGTTTTGTCTACACTGAAAATCTGTTTAGTGTAGCCACCTTCATCAAAGACCTTAGCTAGATCTTGTGGATAACTAGCTACATCTTCTACACTGGCACTTGCTGCTTCACCTTGCACTTTTATATTAATGGAGATGGCTTCTTTCCTTAAACCTCATGAAGCAACCTCTCCTAGCTTCAAACTTTTCTTCTGCAGCTTCCTCACCTCTCTCAGCTTTCACAGAGTTGAAAAGAATTAGGGCCTTGCTCTGGATTAGGCTTTGGTTTAAGGAAATACTGTGGCTAGTTTGATCTTCTATCCAGACCACTAAAATTTTCTCCATATTAGCGGTAAGACTGTTTCACTTTCTTATCATTTATGTGTACACTGGAGTAGCACTTTTAATTTCCCATCAAGAAGTTTTCCTTTGCATTCACACTTTGGCTAACAGTTTTTTGCAAGGGGCCTAGTTTGGGCCTATCTAGCTTTCAACATGTCTTCCTCATTAAACTTAATCATTTCTTTTTTTTCCTTTTTTCTGAGATGGAGTCTCACTCTGTCATCCAGGCTGGAATGCAGTGATGGGATCTCGGCTCACGGCAACCTTTGCCTCCCAGGTTCAAGTGATTCTCCTGCCTCAGCCTCTCAAGTACCTGGGATTACAGGCACCCGACCACACCTGGCTAATTTTTGTATTTTTAGTACAGACGGGGTTTCACCATGTTGGCCAAGCCGGTCTCAAACTCCTGACCTCAGGTGATCTGCCCACCTCAGCCTCCCAAAGTGCTGGGATTATAGGTATGAGCCACCGTGCCTGGCCAGCTTAATCACTTCTAGCTTTTGATTTAAAGTGAGAGATGTGCAACTCTTCCCCTCACCTGAACACTTAAGAGGCCATTGTAGGGTTATTAATTGACCTAAATTCAGTATTGTTGTGTCTCAGGGAATAGGAAGACCAATGGAGAGGGAGAGAGTTGGGGGAATGGCCACTGAGCAGGGCAGTCAGAACATACACAAGTATTTATTTCTCAATTAAATTCACCATCTGATAGGGGAATGGTTCATGGCACCTCAAAACAATTACAAAGGTAACATCAAAGATCATGGAGAGACATAATAATAATGAAAACATTTGAAATATTGCAAGAATTACCAAAATGTGACAGTGTGACACAATACATGAAGTGAGCACATATTGTTGGAAGAACTGGTGCCAATATACTTGATTGACCAACCAGGGTTGCCACAAACCTTCAACTGGTTAAAAAAAAAAAAAAAATGCCTTATCTGAGAAGCATAATCAAGGGAAATAAAAATAAAATGAAGTATGCCTGTACCTCCCAGAAGTGGTTTTCCAGAAACCAGAAAAAAATAAAATAAAATAAAATGTTTCATGAAAGAGGGAGAGATCACCTATGTCAAAAACTGCTGAGGGATCAAGAAAAAGGACTGGAAATTGATTATTGAACTTAGCAGCATGAAGGTCACTGGTGACCTTGACAAAAGCTTTTTCAGGAGAATGTTTGGAGTAAATACTTAAAATTTAAGTGGATTTGAGAGAAAATGGGAAGGGAGGAGTTGACAGTGTGATAGACAACTCTTCCAAATTATGCTTTCTTGCTACCCTTTGGCTGTTCAGGGCACCTCCAGGCTGCTTCCTATTCCTTGTCCTTCTCCTCTTTCATTTTCCGTTTTCCCTCTTCTCTCCCACCATCCTCCACCCCCCAAAAAACTTGCCTGTTCCATTACCATTGCTTTAAGCCCTATCTTCCTTCATGAAAAAAATCATCTAATAAACTGATATTCACCGAGATATTGATAAGAGTTGATTGATGCCAATTAGTCAGCTATACTGTTCAGACCCCAAGACCCTTGTTACCCTTGGATGCTGATAAAAGACTAAGAGGTCTCAGAAGGACGGGTGAGAAGTTTCTGTAGGCTGACGGAAGTGGAACTACTGAAGACGGAAAGGAAGAGGTGTGAAAATGGGCACATTCGAAATAGACCAAGTCAGGAGTGAAAAGGGAAAAGGGGGTCATGCTTATAAATAATGGGCAGCACATTACCCTGGTTCAAGAAAATTATAGTACCGGACCCAGCTGCAATAGTTATGACTATCTTTAAAAACATCCATAATTTTAAAATTAGAAACTAGATTGCTGGCACTGCACTTTTTCAGTAATTTTATTAAAATGTGTTAATTATGAGATGACTCCATATTAATCAAAGAGCATTGGCCTAGGAAAGAAAAAAATTGGCCGTGTCAGAACCAGCTGCCCAACCATAGCAAGTCTCCATGCTTCTCTGTGCCTCGGTTTCTTCATTTATAGGGTTTGGAACAAATAACTAAGCTTCCTTCCTTCCCTAAAAACTGAAGATGTTAATTCAATATAAGATTTGTTTTCTGTTGCCAGTTACGGTGTTTCTAATGGTGCTTTATTTTTACCCCACTAAGAGTAACTAAAGGGGAGAAAAAATCTTCTTTATTGAAAATCTAAATAATTGACAGAAGATATGCTTTCATTTTTACAACACAATCACTAGAAAAGCTATTTAATTCAATACAAATATATGTGGTACTGATTAGGAAAACTGATATATTTACTAGCAATATTTTTGGACAAAATTTATAAGCACTGAGCTGAGTCTCCCTCTTTTAAGGAGTATTTCTGTATGCTCTAAATAAGGACTTGATTTACAACTCTCATTCTTTTGCCTTAATAATGTGAAATTTTTCCATATGAAGTTGGATCTCTCCTTAGCTCAATGTCCTAATTTCCCCTTGTCAAAATAGCTTTTTTAGGGAGTCCCTATTGTTCTCAGTTAATTTTAACACTAAATTAAAAGTTTCATATGGTGGTGATTTTAAAACATTTTACTTCATATGGCCAAAGGTACCTCCTAAACTACTTCAATCATAATTGTTACCATCGTTACAATAAGGTTTTCATATAGAATCTCTTTTAAACCTCAAAATGCTCTATAAAGACCACACTTTGAAATTTTGTTCTCTTAAAACATACCCCATACATTAGATAAGGGGTCACTGACCTCATCTTACAGACTTAATAGTCAAGAGAGTACATAACTTCCCACTGGATTCAAAGGAAATAGTGGTATTTAAATCCTAAATCTAATAATCTAATGCTATTCCAGTGGCTTACCCTCTTTTTTAAATTTTTTTGCCTTTTTTAAATTCCAAGTTTTCTAAAACCATCTGGGAAGTAATAGATCATATTTAATTGCTCAGGCTTTTATGCTGTACTTTCAGAATCGCGTCTGATTTGTGGTCTGGCTCTGGTTCAGTATTATCCAACACTAGGTTTATTTCATCAGCCCAGTATCAAAGCTTCCTCACTTTAGCCAGAAATTAAAATAATAGCTTTAAGAAACTCCTCCACCCCATCCCCCTTTAGCAAGCAGCTAGCCAATAATGTGATTTGCCATATTTTTTAAATGACTACATGCTCCCCATAAAAGCTAGATATATAATCCTTTTATTTATTTGGCACAGGCATTCCCAACTTTTTTTGCGCAAAGACAGAATTATTTTTGTCCTAACAACTTTACTTTTAGTGTTACAAACTGTGTCATTAAGCCTGGGAAGGCTAAACTGCCAGATAGACCTGGTCCTCTGAGTAAAGCCTATGACACTTTACTTTTCCTTGTATCTCTTCTCCTGAAAAGTTGTATGTAGCTGACCATCAAGGAAGGAGGAGTGAAGATTCCAGCCGTGACTGAAATGATCACACAGCCGTAAGATGATTAAAAACAAAACATTGCAAATAAAAAAAATCAGAAGAAAAAAGCTCTCTTGTAAAATGTCATGGAGACCTGACAAACACCCCAGAGTAATTTGAGCTCTTGTCGGGAGTTAGCACGTGTTAAAGCCTGAACGCAGCCTTGATTTGTGGTATTCACCTGCAAGGCCATGCAGTCAAGGGCCTAAAATCTTGAGTGCTGGGTTCTTTTCTTGGCTGGCTCTAAGTGACCTTGAGCAAATCACCTCAACCTCCCAGTTATAGGAAACTGAGATAATCCCACAAACTACCTTCCGCATTAGCTCACAGCCTGGCTCCACAGAAAATGCGATGTGGATTACAGACAGGTCCTGTGAAAATGAAGAATTGTCACTCCTATAGATGACTATTATATAATGAGATTAATCCTCATAATGTCTTCCACGACTCAGGTTAAGCCCCAAGCTTTAGCGCTTCCTTCCTTCTTTGCTAGACATAGTCGCTTGAAAATTGAAGGCAAGAGTTCACAACTACTGCATTCATTCCATTTTCCCAGTTTAAACCTAAATGTGACTTTTTTAAAAATTCTCTCTTCCGCTTTTCCTCAGTCAAAACTACACAATACATCAGGTATTCACATAAAACAGCATTTTGAATTTTCTATTCAACTCAAAGAAACTAAAAATAGTCATCAGCATAGAGAGTAAGTGTACTTTACTTTAATCAAGGGCAAAGGTCCAAATCCCCTATCTCCTAAATTTCAATATATAAATTGTTAGAAAAGTTAATGACAGAATATCAAACGTATTTTTGAAAATGAACGAGAAAGAATTTGCACTACCAAGGATTTTGTGTGTATGGAACATGACAAGCTGATTCTAAAATTTGTATGAAAAGGCAAAGGGCTAAAAATTCCCAAGGCACTTTGAAGAATAAGATGGTGGGTCTTGTTCCAGCCTTATCATTAAGCTATCATAAACAAGGCAATGGAATATTAGCACAAATGGGTTAATGGAACTGAAGAGCGAATCCAGAAGGTAACACAGACATATACAGATGCTTGATCTATGGCAGGAGAGCAAGGAGGAGCAGCTGGGAATGACCGTGTTTGCACTCCGTGCTAGCACCAGGGCTGTCCAGAAGGACCCCCCCCTCACACAGTCATGAATATCTTCCAGGTGGAATCAAAGACCTAACGTGAAAGGCAACATTATAAACCATCTTTTAACTATAAAGATTTTTAAAGATAAAAGATTATCTTCATGACTTCAGGACAGGACAAGTCCTTAAAACAAGCCACAAAAGGCACTAAACATAAAAGATAGATTTGCCATTAAAATTAAGAATTTATCAGTCATCAAGAAGAGAATAAGGGCTGGAATGTGGTGGATCACGCCTATAATCCCAGCACTTCAGGAGACTGAGGTGGATCACTTGAGCTCAGGAGTTTAAGACCAGCCTGAGCAATATAGTGAGACCCCATCTCTGGGGAAAAAAAAAAAAAAAAAAGAGAGAGAATGAAAAATAATCCCCCAAAAGGAGAAGACATTTCCAACAAATATAGCCAACCAAATACCAAATTTGATTGAATACCAAGGATTAGTATCCAGAATATATCCTACAAATCAATGAGAAAAGAAAACAGCTGACACAACACAATGGAAAAACAAAAAACTCGAATGGAGGCCAGTGTGGTGGCTCCTGCCTGTAACGTCAGCTACCCAGGAGGCTGAGGCAGAAGTATCCCTTGAGCCCAGGAGTTAGAGGTTACAGTCAGCTGAGATCATGCCACTGCACCCCAACCCAGCCTGGGCAACAGAACAACTCTCTCTTAAAAAAAAAAAAAAAAAGACTTGAATGGGCACTTTTCAAAAGAAGAAATCCAGTGCCCAATAAACGTAAGAAATGCTCATATACCATTTCTAATCAGGGAAAGGTAAAATAAAACCACAATGAGGTCGGGGGTGGTGGCACACACCTGTAATCTCAGCACTTTGGGAGGCGGAGGCAGGCAGATCATGAGGTTAGGAGATCAAGACCATCCTGGCTAACACAGTGAAACCCCGTCTCTACTAAAAATACAAAAAATTAGCTGGGCGTGGTGGCATGCGCCTATAGTCCCAGCTACTCGGGAGGCTGAAGCAGGAGAATCATTTGAACCCAGGAGGCGGAGGTTGCAGTGAGCCAAGATCACACCACTGAACTCCAGCCTGGGTGACAGAGCGAGACTCCATCTCAAAAGAGAGAAACACACACACACAATGAACGCCTACTATATAAACATCATATTGGCTAAAATTAAAATCCGGCAACACCAAGTGTTGATGAACAAGCACTCATACATCATGGAAGCAGAGGAGGGAATATAAAATTTTAAAGGTATGCATACCTTATAACTGAGCAATTCCACTCCTAGGTACACATTCGATGGAAACATGTTTATGTGCACAAAGATGCTCATTGAAGCATTACTTATAATAGACAAAAACTGAAATCTCAAAGTACTCATCAAAGTGGAATAGTGGTACTAATGAAATGGCACATTACACAGCAAATGAATGAAACACACCATGTGACATGAATCTTACATGCAATGTTGAAAGACACCAAACACAACATATAATATTATTCTATTTTTATGTAAGTCAAAAGTGAGCAAAACGTAAACCATATTGTTACACACATAACTGGTAAAATAATTCTTAAAAGGACAAAGGGAGAATTTAAGTCAGGATAGTTACCTCTGGGGGAAAGAGTGAGTGTCAAGAGGGGACAAAAGGAGATTTTGGAGTGCTGGCAGGACCTCCTCTGCATCTGGTTTGTGATTACACAGCTGTTGCTTTACCCATTAAACTCTGTTTTAAGTACTTATTTCTAGGTTATATTTCACAAAATTTAAAAGAACAAGGGAGAACCTGTACTTCCAAATATTAACACCAATTAAAGCGATAATTATTGACAGTGTGGAAAAAACCCAGAAGACCCAGAAATTGGCCTAAGATACAAAAGACATAATTTAATATTCTATAAAAATAGCATTACGAATCAGAGGGGAAATGGTGGTTTCAGATACTGAACCAATTGGTAAACTCTTTGAAATAAAATCAAATCCCTACCTTATATAACATACCCAAATACATTTGAGATGGATGAAAAATTTCCTTTTCACCCCAAACTTGTACTGATTTAGTTAATGTATATAAACAAAATTTAAATTCCTTTTAAAGACAGGTGTAGAAGTGAAATAAGAAAATACTAGAAGAAGATAAGGACATTTATCCATTCTTGGATTACAACAATAGTTTCAAGCACATATACAAAGGTAGACTCCTAAAGAAAACAACTTCTACACTAAAATATCACAAACTATGTTAAATGACAAGGCTAAAAAAAAGTTACAATATATGACAAAGGACACACATTCTTAAGAACTTATAAGCCAAGAAAAGAGCAAATTCACCAGGTAACAGAAAAAGTATGAATGAGCAATTCTCAAAAGAATGAATACAGAATAGCCCATGAACGTGAAAAAAAACACAACCTTCACTAAGTAATAAAAAAAAAATACCAATTTTAAATGTAGCCCTTTTCTGTAATTATTCAATTTCCAAAGATTTTAAGTAGTAATTTTCAATTCTGAGCGTTGGATATATTGCTAATGGGAATGTAAATGAACATGATCTCTGCAGTGAGTGATATATAAAGATTCTCGAAAACACATTCACCTAACAATTTCATTTCTAGAGCGGTCTCTTCTGGAAATAAGTCATTTTGTATAGATGTGATTATTTTAAGATGTTAATCACATCACTATTTACAGATTACATTATAATAAATAATCAAATTGCTGAATAGGAAATCAGTCTTAAAGTTATGGTATACCCATGAAATAAAATATCCTACAGCTATCTAAAAAGCAAGATACTTAATATGGGAAAATGTTGACAATACATAGAGCAGACCACAAAGCAATGTACATTATGATTGCATTTTTGAGAAAATAAATGTATAACTATGAATAGAAAAATAAGTAAAACCACAACATCAAAATGTTAACAGAGGTTATCTCCCTAGGTGGCAGGATTACAGGGAACTGTGTGTCCAGGCACATGAACTCTTCCATATCATCCAGCTTTCCACAAATAACATCAAATTTTATGCTGCAAAATCATTTACTATTAGCTTTAAGAACTAAAACTAATGAGACTCTTAGGTCAGTATACTTTTCACATTTGCTTGAGGTGGGTGAGGACTGAAAGCAATAACTACACCTGGAAGCAAATGTGAACAGTCTTTTTCAAAAGTAAAAGTATTTAATTAAGTCCCAGTAAAACATCACCATTAGCATTTGAAGTTGTTCTAATTAATATTTTATTCTTCAACACTTTTAAAGACTCCAATATATTAGACAAAGAATTTTTTGATAATGTAAGTTAATTTCTCTGGAGACAACCATATAATCCTCTAAAATGACATGAACATTTATATATGAGACTGAAGTTTCTGCAGTCTATATCTGCCTCTTTGGGGGAAAAAAAGTAAAGTACTGACAATTGTAACAACAATAACAAAAAAAATGCTTTCCTTACCAAACATTAATGTTCTGTACATGAACCTATCATCTGTGACAGCAAGGAACTCAAGCCAGGTGATGCACAAGCCTTCACCTAGCTCAGTTAGCCTGGACTTTTCCTGTACCAGATTTGCCTGAAGTAACATGAGGTTATTTAAAAAGACCTCCACCTAGGTTGCAGTGAGCCAAGATAGTGCCCCATTGCACTCCAGCCTGGGCGACAGAGCAAGACTCTTTAAAAAAAAAAAAAAAAAAAAAAAAACCAAACCAAACAAACAAACAAAAAAAAAAACTTCCACCTTCCAGCATCTACTCAAAAGGGAATTCCTTCCTAATCAGAAGAGAGAGAACATTCTTCCTAAGGGAAGACAGTAAAAGGAGAAGAGCATTTGTTAAGCATTCTCCATGCATGTCTTCCTAAGTATTTCACATCCAATGTCTCAATAACCCCATGCAAACATGCATACAATTCTTTAGACTGCTCCCTTCATTACCCAAAAGAGAAGGGAACTATGTCTTCCTAATTGATTTTGGGTGCCTGGAACTAAGTATTTCACTGAAAGACATGTAATAAATGCTATTTGATAGTTAAGAATAAGGAAAAAAGCGAAGTTCTCTCTTTTCATTTGGCTTAAAGAAAAAAAGTATGTTCTACTATATACTAAAATATCAGACCAATACACAATATATTGCAAAATTTTAATACCATGTGGTTAAACACAATATTCAAAAATTAAACTTTTCAAGCACATGAAAGTCATCTGAAAGACAAACTGGGATTTTTTTTAATAACTACCTTTGTGTAACTTTATAAAATTACTTCCCTCAACAATATCTGACACTGATCTTGATACTAGTTAGAAAGTCTGATGTAAGATGATGACACCTCAACGTCAGTGATTTAGGAGATTATCTTCAGAATTCATCAGAGGACCAATCGTCATCTTCATCCCTTACTTCTCGGTATCTCCCTGAAGACTCCCCTTCTGGATTATAACTCCGCATTTTAATATTCAGTCTTTCAGCTAATTTTTGCGCTGCGAGCTTTGCTTGCATCTCCTTTAAAACAAAGAGCAAAGCAAAAAGTTACACGTTCACATCTCTTCAATTTTTCAATGGGAAGTTATCTAGAATCAGCGATATGAGGGGTACTGACACCTCACCGAGTGCTCCCTTGGGCAATACAAGCCTGTTGGCTGTGCCCTATCAGACACAACTGGGTAATGCTTCTGACAGCCACCAGCCTGCTACAGTTGAAGTTACTGACCTCCATTAATATACAACATTGCGTTGAAATACATTCCTCTATATAAGAAACTGAGTAATCAGCTTAGCACAACAACAGTTATAAATGCAGATGCATTAAATATGTGGGCACATGTACATGTATACACGCTCACATAACAATGTGACCTATCAAATGTCAAAAATGACTAATATTGTCTAGATTTCTACAACTGACAGAACCTTCTTCCCTAATAAAAATCATGACTTCTAGACTTGGGAATTACATTTCAATGGCAAAATGAAAATTAAGAAATTAATACTAAAAAACTGACTATTCCTCTCCAAATAAAGTCCTACAGCAACTAGTATCTAATAAAAAGTCCAAGTAAATTTCAGACACTGGCAAAGTACTTAAAAACTGCTAAGGACTTCACCACCAACTCATGGTAGGTGGCAATGTCATTCCTAATTCCGTTCTTCCCTTTTCTCATGCTTTCTTGAGTTTCTTGATGTCTTCCTCTTCAAGCCATGAATATGGGTAAGTAAAAGTGGGAGCTATTACCTCTGCCAAGAAAACCAATTTAAAGATAAAGGGTTTAATTCAACCTAAAAATATCTTAGGATGGGCATTTAAGAGCCCAGAGACAATAAACACTTCCTCAATGCTACGGTCATAACTAGGCAGTAATTTTAATGCACTGAGAGAAAGAAATATGGGTTTTTTGAAAAAAAGCACCTTGAAAATGCCAATCCATGCCAAGGCTTTTATGAAAAGCCAAGGCAGATTAACAGCCTGTTTTGCTGGGGTTTTTTTGAGACAGGGTCTCACTCTGTCACCCAGACTGTACAGAGTGCAGTGGTGCAATTGCAGCTCACTGCAGCCTCGACCTCCTGGGCTCAAGCAATCCTCCCACCTCAGTCTCACGGGTAGCTGGGACCACAGTTGCGTGCCACAATGCCCGGCTAATTTTTTCGTAAAGATGGAGTCTAGCTATGTTGCCCAGGCTGGTCTCGAACTCCTGAACAGCCTGGTGTGATACTGGCTGGTACACTAGTACCTGACTAAAATCTAGCTAAGCAACACCTAGGAAGTGAGACAGGATACTGTTCTCCTGGAGGCTAAAATTGTTACTAAATACTTCTAAACTTTTCTATTCCCCTGTGGTGCTTCACACTTATTTTCTCCCATCCCATTACTCTGTATACAAACTCTCAACATACAAGTTTAAAGTTCAATGCAAAACACATGGAAACAAAGTGCTATGCAAAATTGATTAAGTTGCCAAAAGCAGATTTTTTCTCTTCACATAGGCCTGCGGATTATGCTCTGAAACAGTGTCTCACTGTCTGCTGGCTATACAACATTATCCTCCCACTCCTTCTATGCCCTCCCCTGTACTGCAGGAGATGGAAGCCTGGGAACTACATTTTCCTCATTCTCTAACAAGGGGTCTGGGTTACAGTCCACCACTCAGAAGCTGTCACATGGGTTTTACAAGGTGAAAGGGAGAGATGCGATGCTACTACTATCCTAACAGGAACAGGCAGGTACATGAGCTTCAAGACATGAAATTCTACAATAGTCTCCCCACATTTCCTGGCAAATCACCACTTTCATGTTGAAGGTAGCTGTGATCATCTCTAGCCATTTCCTGCAGTTCTAGCAACTTTATGACTCTGAAAACTAATGGCATAGGTCTCTGAAAACTAGTGGCATAGGTCTGAGCTCATGGAAGCACCTAATCCCCTCTATTCCATTCCTTCCTCCTTGAACCTGGAGTAAATTCTGGCTTATGTAAGAGGCACCAAACAAACAGACAAGAAAAAAAATAATACTCTAAATACCTCATAATTCTGTTTCTGTTGTTTCTGAAGTGCCAAAGATTCTTCTATGGAGAGCAGCTGCGTGGGCATATGGTGAAGCGGTAGAAGCCGAGCTGCTGTGATGTCATCAAGATGCTGCTTATCCCTGCGCCGCCGCTCTTCTGAGGAAATAGGAGACCCACTCTTCTGACAATGACTAGACGAATCATTTTGTCGAAAAGGTAACCTGATGAAAGGAAAACTTGTGCTATATAATCAGACTATTTTATTTGTACACATTTAAAACATTCACACAAATGACCTTTACCTCAGCAATTAACTCTCCTCCAAAGGTAATAGTAAGCAGTTTACCAGTATTTATTGCTCTAACAAACAGGGGTGTGTTTGTGTGCACACAGGCTCTTGCCTTTTCCTTCCTTATTCAAACCTTATATTTCATCTGGAGCTTTTTTTTTTTTTTTTTTTCATGTATTCATTCAAAGAACATTTGCAAAAGGGCTTATTGCCCAGTAGAAAGAAAGAAACATGTAAAGTTTCAGTGCAATATAATACCAGAGGTACTATGGCAGATATCTCAACAAGATACACTGGAACATTAGGAAATGGCCAGTTCTAGTGGGAGACAGGGAGGCTGTAAGCAAAGCTTCTAAAAAGCTTTGAACAGTCTTGGAATAACTGCTTACCATTTAAATAAGGAGAGAAGTGCATCCCAGCAAGGGGAGTGAGAGAAAGTACAGAAGGTAGAGAGACTCAGCTTTTCTGGCTCAGAAAAGACAGCCAGAAAGAAGGCTGGGAAGTAGGCTGGGCCCAGACTGCAATGAAGAGTTCTCCGTAACAAATTCAGATTTCCATCTTACAAATTTCACTCTGGCAGCATTGGAGACTGACTGGTAGTTAAGACTAGAGGTAGAAGAGGCCACAATTATAGCCCGAGAGAGATGACAGTCTTCACTTTGACAGAAGATGAAGAACAATTATAGAGATGAAGATCAAAGAAATAAGTAGGTCTTCATGGCTAGCAGATACAGAGATGAGAGAAATGGAAGATACCTTAGGGGAAGAAAACAAAGAACGTAGTGGTCCTATTAGGAAATATGGAAATTACCTTGGAAAGAAACAGAGGTTCCACTTTGTACGTGATTAAGCTGAGGTGCCTAGGAACACCCAAGTGGTCAAGTTTCATGGTTAATTGGCTATGCAAACCTAAAGTTCTGGGACGATCTGGGATAGAGGTGGACAGGGGTCAGCCTCCAGCATCCAGGTGATACATGAAACCAGAAGAGTATGCAGAAGGAAGAGCAGAAAGGACCCAAGGACACTAAATGACCCCACCTTCCAACCTCCAAGCCACTTCTCACATGGAACCCTCTAAATCCTTGTCTATGGCATAAGGACTCCTCAAAGCCCTGTCTTTCCTGTTCTCCTCTAACTATACAGAAGGCTCCCTGTCTCTTCAACTTCCTGAATTCTTGGTAGCCCTCATCACTATTCCCTTACCTCTCTCCCACTCCCAGCTAAATGACCGTAATACAGAACTGGGATTAATGTATTCTTTGTTGTATTTATTGACTAGATGATGGTTCTAGTTTCCTAAAATGTCATCCTGGCAGTGAAGAAAGACACCTCACTGTACACAAGAGATGACTTGATCACATTAATGCAGTATAATCCTGATTTTCTATACAGCAGAAATAAAATGTTTTGCGGTTAAAATGAATGCTGGGGTAGAGTTAAAGTCTAACAAAAAAGAAGCATGTGTTAGGCACTTTTCACTAGAGATTTTCTGTTTTTCAAAGAAAGGTAGTAGTAATTTAACTTTGCATTTGATGTTACATACTTGTAAATACAGTATAGGAAGGTACCTTTTGAGTTGAATGTTACATTTGCTGCAAGTAAATAGCAATTATTTTCAAAAAGGCTTTACTTTTCCTGAAATTTCAGAAACAAATTTATGGCAAGGAACTGATAAGGAGAGTTTTTGCCTATCCTGCCTCAATCTATTTTCAGTTTTTCAAACTCTCCTCAGCTTCCTTCCCCCTGAAACTGTTATTATGTAGCTTAACTCTTTTCCAAGGGTGTAAACCTTGCGTCCTCATCTAGCTCTGAAACTCCTTGAAGAACATGGTGTTGTATTACATTATACATGTATACATTACAGCCATGTTTTTAAACTTGAGGTATAACATCAAAAAGGCAAAGAAGTTTAAGAATCTTGACTTCACTGTGTCCCCACAACACCTGCTGCTTGCTTACATTTAGTGAGCATACAAATAATTTTTGCTGGAAAGCCGATCAGCTCCTGCAATTGCTTTACCCTTAGTTCACAGACTAATCAAAGAGAGTACACTTTGATAGTACACTAATCAGAGCTGTACACTAAAAAATAGTTCTGAAAAAAAGACGTCATAATAAATTCTCTCCAACTCTGTGTTTATTATGAAATATTGGCTAAGCATCCTGAAATTTAATATTCCCCCAAGTGCTATTCAAGACCCTGTCAATTACTCGGTTTCAAAACTAAATATTTTTCAACATGAACCTTCCACTCCAGCCAGGCTGGTCTCAGTGTTTCCACAATATGTTCTTTCCTAACTACAAGTAGTTCTCATACAAAGCCCATGGAACTTAGAGCATTCTCCTTATTTATGAGAAAAGGTCTTATTATAAGTTGCCCAAGCTGGTCTACAACTCCTGGACTCAAGCTGTCTTCCCACCTCAGCCTCCTGAGTAGCCTAGGACTACAGGCAAGCACCACGACACCCAGTTTCTCTTAACTTTTTGAGTTTAACAAATATCATGTTCCTGTTATAGGCCTGTTTCCGATGGTACTTACACATTGGTTTTAAATTTATGCAGCTGGGGCACTGGATTTTTGGCTCGCATTTCTAGCACTTCCATGTAATGAGGCTTCTTCTGAGTCCCACTAGAAAGGTCTGTCAAGTTCTTAGTACTTGCGTTTTCTTCTGACTGTTGTTCACCTTGGTCTGCAATGGTGATCCTCTGTAACCTGTCAATAAACAGGTTGTCAAAGCTGCTGGAAGTATCTTCTGCTTGACTTGAAACATGATGCTGCGGGTGATGCTGACTAGCTTCAGATGAAGACGGTACCCTGTCTCTGTTGCTGGAAGCTGGGCCCTTAATCACTGTGTACTCAACCTCTGGAGTCTCCCCATCACCTTCATGAGTAGGATGTCCAAGTCCCTGGTTTTGTGAGGTTGTTTTAGATGACTTGATATTATCTACAGAGGAACACCCAGGAACTAGTGATGAAGTATCAAGTATCGGGTCAGAATTCTGGGCCTTATCTGTACCCACATCAACTTCTGCAATTCCTTTTTGCCTTAGCTTACAGTCTAAACTAACAGGGTGAAACAGTTCACTTTTTCTTCTAACTTCTTCATGTTCTGCAACAGCAGCTTTCAGTTTGGCAACAGAGTCAAAGATCTTTTTACCTTTGTCGGGCAATTTGCAAATGAATTTTCTGTCAAATGGAAAAGAATACATATACATTACAGCCATGTTTTTAACTTGACATATAACATTAAAAAGGCAAAGCATTATCTTCAAAGAAAGAAAAGCTGATTTTTAAGTCAAATATCTGATTTCTAACTGCCCCAAAACAGGAATAAAAGAAATAAAACGGTCATTATCCAAACAGCACAAAAAAACAAGGGAATGCTGGAATAGGGAATATATGCCTCATTTGTCTCAGCAAATTAGAATTTCGGCAAAAGTATTTTAAGCATGTAATAATCACATAAGACATTCCAAGAACCAGCAGTCATTAAAGTGCAATCCCCACAATTTGGGGATGGGGTGGAGTGTGGGGATGGGCCTATTATTTTAAAACTACTTTCATAATAATACTAAGATGTTATTTCCCTCTCATTTTCTCACATGGGTACGGCGGAGTTTTCCAGTGGCTACATGACATATGATGACATCATTGTTCTAGAATAGAATGTGTGCTTGTGTATGCTTATGTTTTAAAGACTTCAGCTGTATTTCTCATTAGTAAATAAACTTCACTAGACAGAACACATAAAATAGCTCTTTGGGATGTCAAAAAATCTTAAAGTATAAAGGAGTCCTGAGACCAAAAAGTTAATTCACTGCTACAGATTAAAAACCTATTCTCACAAGGTAAAAACACCTGCCTTGATCCCAATCAATTATTTATTTGTCCCTTTTGCTAGATGACAGAGTTCCTTTTTTGATTCTCTTTTCTTTAATTATACAATAAATGGAGAGAAAAATCTTAGGTCCTTTGTTCTTTTTGACACTACATTCATTCCCACTATTTCAACTATTAACAACACTCTACAGCTGAAATTCCTATGTTTTCTATATTTTTCCAGAGTTCTCTCTTTCTTGAGCCTAATGACAACTTCTCCAGCTTTTAAGTGTTTGGTTTTCAATTAGTCAAATGTCTGTCCCGCTCTCCCCTCAACTCTGAACACCCTACGTAAAATCAACCACGGATCTATTCCTCTCCCTGAATATTCCTATTTTTGCTAGTGGTCTTCCATACAAATTGGAAAACTCAGCCATCTCTGTCAACTACATTTAAATGACTCTATGCTTAAAAGTTCTCCCAATCCCTTCCTAGTTCACTTTCTTACAACTGTCTCGTGGGGAGCCTCTCTGAAAATAGCCATCTACTGTCTCCCGCTTTTTATTCCTTCAAACCATCTTTTGCAACAAGCTGCTAAACAAAGCTGCCTAAAAAACAAAATCACTTTTATCACGTGGCTCCCTTGCTAAAATCCGTTAAATCAACCAGCTGAATGAGGGTGGAACTTTCCCGGCCTAATAAACCCCTCTTCATATCCCACTCTTCCCATTTCCTACGGTTCCTGTAAGCGTAGAATCCAGAGACGAAGCTGACAATTTGTTATGGGTTAGGGGTGCGGGCGACAAAAGGGTTTAGAATGAAGACTCTTGCTTCATGGAACTAACACAGTCCCCGGGTAAATAAAACCAACGAGGGGCTACTAACTGCCTGCAACAATAAGTAGCCGTTCAGTCCGAGCCATCCTCGCAGGCATACGTGCCTGGCCAGGAAGAGGCACGGCTCTGCGACAGCAAGCCCTCCGTCCACTCGCCCGTAGGACTGAGGCGAATGTGACTGAGGCAAGGTCACCTTCCAGGGAAGGAAACAGAGTGGGGGAGGGGAGGGGAGCGCCCAGGGAGCTCGAGCTGAAGGAGCCTGGCGGAGACTCCGCGGGACCCCAGCTTACTCGTTGCGCAAAAGTCTCTCCTGGCGCTTCAACATTTCCCGCAGCTCCACCAAACTCCGCTGCCCCAACTCCTCGGGAGCTTGGGGCTCGAAGCCGCGGGGCAGCGAGGACATTCTGCACAGGCTGAGGCTGGCGCGGCGGCGGGCACTCGGCTTCCTCGGCAGGCCCCGCTGCTAGCGCCGGATCCGCGGACTGCGGTGACTCCGGGGCTCGAGCGGGAGTCGCCATTTTCCCGGAAGAACGGGGTCTTCCTCGAGCCGAATCGAGCTTTATTGAAATGCCGGAAACAAACACGGACCGGGAGAAGGGGGCGTCCGGAGGAGCGCTAAAGGGCGGAAATTACGTCGGAGGACGCCGGCGCTTCGGCTTGGCGCCCTTTCCCCTCGTGTGAGCATTCGTCCGGTTGTCAGCTGTTCATAGGTTTATACAAAAAGTATTTGGCGCCAGCGTGACCTCACCAAGCACTATGTGTTAGTCAACAAATAGCCACGTCCTTCGTTATAGTTGGGGTTTACAGAGTTGGCGCGGGGGACGGAGGGACGGAGAATCAAATAATATAATAGTGACGTTGGGGTGGGCACCTGGGAAGGTATCTCTGAGAAGTGAAATACAAGTCGAAACCTGAAAGATGAGTTGGCCGTTAATAAGGTAGAGGAGAGTGCGGGACAGGATTTGGGAGACTCCGGCCTCTGTGTGGTGCCTCCTAGCTCAGCTTAGGGACGTCCTGAAATGTTAAAGTTGGAAGGTTCCTTAGAATCAGTGATTCTTTTCGGGGCTCATTGCATTTGGAGCAGGACTTCATTTGTGGCACTGCCTCAGGCATTGTTAAGACATTTGGTCTTTCTGGCTTCTGCCTTTTAGGTGCCATGGCACTCCCAAGTAATTGCAAAAATTCAAAATGTCTCCCCCAACATACATTTCCGAAGGCCCACAAGAGGTGATGAGGGAGTGGGAGCAGCTGTACAAACTGGTTGAGGACCTTTTATAATTTTCTACTTTGCCTGTAGAAAAACAGAGGCATGAAAACTGAAATAAATATTCCCAGGGCACAAAACCAGAAAGTGACAGCACCAGATTTCAAACCCAAAAGCCCAGCCGCTTTTCCAACACACCAATTTGAAAATTCCCTTCTTCACTTTAGGCCTATCTCCAAACGTGCAAAATTGTTGAAAAGACTTTTTTTTTTATTTTTTCCCCCAGCTGTTGAGCAGAAGGCAGTTTAGTAAGTATTGGACACAGCTTTTAGTTTCTTGTTATAGTTCACCTACCAGAGATGCATCCCAGTGGAAAGAGTAGGAAGACATGCAGTCACAGCACATATCACTTGGTAGGTTTGAACACCCCCATAACCTCCAAAACCACTGCCCTCCCCCAATTTTTTTATATAGGAAATTGAAGTTGTCTCAATCCTATGTAAGATGCTATGTTAACACAAGCAGCTCCGTCCCAAAGAGACAGAAGATCTAGGTAAACTCCAAAGCTATTCCAGGGAGCACAATTGCAACCATTTCTTTATCCCCCCAATCTAGTCCATTCAGATCAGATTCATTAATATATCAAAATAGGTTTTCTCTGTATAAGACTTGCTTTCAAGGACGTTAATAACCTGCTCCAGCATTGGCTGAATGAGAAATAGGTAAGCTCCTCGAGTCAGGTGGTTGTCTGTGGTGTCGACAAAAAAAAAAAAAAAAAAAAGACTCCATAAAATATTGAAGAGATGTATTCTGTGCCAAATATGAGTGACCATGGCCCGTCACACAGCCCTCAGGAGATGCCGAGAACACATGCCCAAGGCGGTCGGTGCACAGCTTGGTTTTATACATTTTAGGGAGACATGAGACATCAATCAAATGCATTTAAGATAAACATTGGCTTAATCCAGAAGGGCGAGACAACTCAAAGCAGAGCGGGTGTAGGGGAAGATGGGCTTCCAAGTTATAGGTAGATTTAAATTGTTTTCTGATTGGCAATTGATTTAAAGGAACATCTAGGTTACCTTAAGAAGTGGTGGAGACCGAAGTTTTATCATGTAGATGAAGCCTCCAGTTAGCAGGCTTCAGAGAAAGTAAGTTGTAAGTGTTTCTTATCAGACTTAAGGTATATGTTGATATTAAATGCTGTGCAGCTTTTCCTGGATTCTAAAAGAAAGAAGGGCATAATGAGGCATGTCTGACCTCCCCTTCCCATCATGGCCTAAGCCAGTCTTTTAGGTTAAATTTGGAGGACCCTGGACTAGAGGAGGAAGTTCATTCAGACGGTTGAGGGGGGGCCTTCAGATTTTATTTTTGGTTTACAGTGGTAAGCGCCCCACAAGCCTCCCTCGCCCCACCTCTGGACCCCAGCTGGAGGCCTTTATTTCCCCCACAGTAGTGAACTCCCCAGGTGCTGATTGTGGGCCACAGGTGTCCCCAAGGCAAGGATGCCTTTCTTTCAGGCCTCAGAATTTTGCCCCCTTCTGTTACCCTTTTTTGGAAGGCCGTCTCTCCTCCCCTTGCCAATTATAAGTCTTGGCTCAAGTCTCACCTCCTCCCTGAACTTTCCTAGGTTATTCCAAACTAAATTTCTCTTTCTTTTGAGCACAACTATAGGGCTTAAAGTTGGAACCTCACTGCATGAAGCATATTATACTTCTCTAATTGTGTTATGTATCAAGATTTCTTTTTCCTTTCCTAACAAAATTATAAAGTCCTTTCTGTGAGGGAGCTATAATTGTACATTTTCTTTCTCCCCTCAGAAACATAGCAGGTACTAATTGACACAATCTCCTTCTCTCATATTTTTTTCTCTACCTTTCCCTCATATTCCTCTTTATCTTAATGAAATGTTTCTTATATACAAATCTTAGACTTTTTACATAATTAATCATAATTACTGTGTAGATATTTTCAGTGCTTTGGGATAGAATCTTTTATATAGTATGGCTTAGGGCTTCAAGATATCATAATACAAATCTGAATTCCTACCAGCATCCAAGCACAAACTGTCTAATTTTGTCAGTAACCAAGAGGCATGGCAAGTGGAAAACATCACTCTACAACAGAAGCAGGTTACTTGCAGGCTATTCACACTTCAGAATGAAAATAGGCAAAGTATTCTTTTATAATTTATCAAACAAACAAAAAATAAGTGTCTAGGACACAAATTTTCACAGCAGTGTCTAGAGAAAAAGATATAAATAACAATGGAGAAATGAAGACTAAAGAGAGAAACAACGAATGCTACAGGTTATACCTGTTTGCAGCTGAACCAAACACTTGAAAGGAAATGGAGCCCACAAACCACAGACAGCTGATCTCTGCTAAAGAATTCCAGTTGCCTGTCAAAGAGCCCATCTGTTATAAAAATGAATCTGGGCAAGTGTTTTGGGGTTTTGTTTGTGTTTTTCAGTGCTCATTTAAAAAAAAAAACTGAATCACTTTTCCAGTGGTACTTGGATTAGTCTCCTGAATGTTGCTCTCAGAGTAAACTAATGAATTTGGCTGCATTTGAAAGGAAAGAAAATTCAAAACAGAATTAAAGGAAATTTTCATTAGTCACACGAGGTGCTGCCAAGATGACCTATAGACATCCCATTACCACGAAGCTACGCAAGGACATTGTTTGAACAAAAACAAGACCTAGGAAGGATTTCCACTTGTCCTTACCTAGTTGAAGATAAAAACTGATAAATCAATTGTAAAATTGATAAACATAAACCTTTAGAATTTACAGGCTGTTCTCCTCTGTTTTCTTGCATTGATTGTCATTGTTGGGGCATGAATGACCACAAAACTGGCCATGATATAGTTGGAGTTGACCAGAATGGCAGCAACAATATTTCCCATCCTAAATATTCTTCTTACTATGTGAGTTTAACACTCCTATCAAGAAATGGGGTTGGTCTTCTCTATCCTTGAATCTGGGCATGCTTATAACTAGAGCAAAAGTGATTTTTCTAGTCTAGATGACAAAAGGTGATGCAACTTCTACCTAGCTTTCTTAAAGTGCTTACTCTTGGAACTCAGTAAGCAAGCCATGAAGAAGCCTGCATTTGTGTAGATATTTTGGCTGTCATCCTAAGCTGAAGGTTCGGCCAACAGGTAGCATCAACCACCAGACATGTAAGTGAGCAAAACTTTGGATAATTTCAGCCCCATCTGTCCAGTTACTTCCAGCCTTCAAGACTTCCAAATTGAAGCCATAGACATTGTGGAGCAGAGACATCTTCACTATGCCCTTTCCAAATTTGGGGTGGTTTATTAAACAGCAGTAGCAACAGGAACTTTATCCAAGGTTAATCCCTTCAGCTATACTATGGATCCCATCTGTTCTTGCTTCTTTGGAGATCTCATTCATTTGTTCAGTAAGTAAATATTTATTAAGCATCTATCATAAGCGAAATACTATTCTAGGATTTGGTGCTGTAACGATGAATAAGGCAAAGAAATTTCCTGTTACATTGAAACTTTTATTCTATCAGCACTACGAGCCACATAGAGAACTAGTACAGAGTGATGTGATAAGGAGTGACTGGTAGACTACTCTGACTGGGTGACTGAGGTTGGGTTTTCTGAGGAGGTCACTTTTAAGCTGGGACTTGAATGACAGATGATCAACTGTGGGAAAATCTGATGGAAAAACATCCCAAGTAGAGAAGGAAGAGAAAATACTAAGACTGTAAAAGGAGAAGGAGCTCAGTATGTTCAAATAACAAAAAAAGGCAATGTGGAAGACTGGGGCTAAATCCAGCAGGGCTTTGTAGACCAGGATATGGAGTTTGGATTTTACCCTAAAAGAAATGGGAAGCCATACGTGGTAGACAGCCTCTAGGATGGCCCCCAGTGTCCCACTCCAATGTAATCCTCTCCCATGGAATGTTGACTGGACTTAACTGATTCACTTCTAAAAAATATGGTAGAAGTGATGGGTACCACTTCCCAGATTAGGGAATAAAAGATTTGAACAGACAATTTACCAGAGAAGATATGTAAGTGAAAAATAAGCACGTGAAAGAGGACCAGTGTTATTAGCCATTAGGAAAATGCAAATTTAAAATACATGGAGATGCTAGGCATGGTGGTTCATGCCTGTAATCCCAGCTACTCAGGAGGCTGAGGTGGGAGGATTGCTTCAGTCCAGAAGTTCAAGACCAGCCTGGGCAACATAGCAAGACTCCATATCCAAGAAAAAAAGAAATAATAAAATCACAATGAGATATTAGTACATGCCTACCAGAAAGACTGAAAAGGATGTAGTAAAGACTGTAAAGGATGTAGAGCAATTGGAACTTTGATACACTGCTAATGGGAATGCAAAATAGTACAACCACTTTGGAAACCAGTTTGGCAGTTTCTTAAAATATACCATTTGACCCAGCCATTCTTCTGCTAGGTTTTTACCTAAGAGAAACAGGTAAGTGAAACCATATATTAATACAAAGGCTTGCACGTAAGTGTCATTACAGCTTTATTTGTAATAGCCCAAAACTAGACACAATTCATTAGTAGGTAAGTGGATAAACATGTTGTAGTTTGTCCATATAATCGAATACTCTGGTACGTGCAACAACTCTGATGAATCTCAATTATACTGAGAAAGAGGCCAGGAAAAAAGTATGACTCCATTTATATATGGAGTCATACTTATATATGTAAGTAATATATAATATATATATATTATATACTTATATATGTAAGTAATTATAAGTAAGTAAGTCATACTTATATATGTATATATACATACTTATATATGGAGTCATACTCATACTGTATGACTCCATTTATATAAAATTGGAAAGTATACGAACTCATCTAAAGCAGATCAGTGATTATCTGATGTCGCAGGGTGGCAGGGAGAGGCTGGCAGGAAGGAAGACAAAGGGGCATGAGGAAACATTTGGGAGTGACAGGGATGCTCAGTACCTTAATTGTGGTGATGGTTATATGGGTGTATTCATCTGCTAAGTCAAAATTACTTATTCTAGAGGTAAAAAGAGAAAATTAAAAAAAAAAATCTTATTGCACGGTATACATTAAATATGTCAGGTGTATAGCATGTCAGTTATACTCCAATAAAGCAGTTAAAAGCTCCCCCAGCTTCCACCTGCCTTCTTTTTTCAGAGATACGCTTCCTAAAAGAATTGTCCACATTCTCTGACTCCATTTCTTCACCATCTTGCAAGCACCATGGATCCCTTCATTGCTGTCAGATTCAAGGAATGTGTCTTAGTCTTTCCCCTTCTCACAGCCTCTGACCCTGTTGAGCACTTTCTCCTTCTTAAAACTCTCTCTTACCATCAATTCCAAGGTACCAATCTCTCCAGGCTTTTAAGCACAGAAGTCTTTTGGGGTTTTGCTCTGGGACTAGAATTAGAGTCAGGGTAGAGGCCTTACCACCTGAATGTCTCAAAGTTTTCTCAGTCTCAACCTGTCCAAAACTGAATTTGCATTTCCCTCCTTCAACCCACTCTTCCTCTCTTAAATTCTGACTTACTTTTTTTCTCTTTTGAGACGAGTCTTGCTCTGTTGCACAGGCTGGAGTGCAGTGGTGTGATGTCGGCACACTGCAACCTCAGCCTTCTCGGCTCAAACAATCCTCCCACCTCAGCCTCCCTCCCAAGTAGCTGGGACTACAGGTGTGTGCCACCACACCTATCTAAATTTTTTTTTAATTTTTTTGTAAAGACAGGGTTTTGCCATGTTGCTGATGCTAGTCTTGAACTCTTGGGTTCAAGAGATCTGCCCGCCTTGGCCTCCCAAAGTGCTGAGATTGCAGGAATGAGCCACCATGGCCGGCCTTTTTTTCTTTAAGAAATTTAATTTTGCTTCCTTCACTTGGATTACTAATGTGGGAGACATTAGTGTCAATGTAGCAAAGACTGAAAGTGTTCAATTTCACACTTGTTGGGCCTCTCAGCGTGAGAGATGGCCCGACCCCCACATGTGGATTGCTGGAGAATGAGGGGGTGGGGGTGTCATGGGGCAATGCAGAAGCATGTCCAGCCTCTATGCCTAGACTTGGCCACAGTGACAGTGGGCCTAGTGGCGGGTATGCAGGCAGTGAAGTGATGATTAGTGGGGAGTTACTACCAAAAGGGAATTTAAAGGAGAGGATAGCCAGAGATTTGGACCAGATGAGGTCACTGGGAATAAAGATCACCAACAAGGGAGCATCATTCTTTTAGAAAAATGGAGACTTCATTGATGACCAGACTTTAGGGTTAGAGAGCTGACTGAGGAGGGGGGGAAGCTAGCTTTTGCTTTGCCCCTACTGTGTGCCTGGCCTTTTGATTACATTTTATTAATTTTATATAATTTTTGCAACAAATAGACCAATGGAACAGAATAGAGAACACCAAAATGGACCCATGCATATGTGGAAACTTGATTCAAGATTTAAGATTAGTGACGAACGAGTGAATTCTCATAAATGGTGCTAGAGAGATTGGTTGTATATATGGGAAAAAGTATTAATATTAATAGTTTCCTTCTTCCAATAGACATGAGGATTAATTCCAGAGGAATTAACAAACTACTATTGAAAACTGAAAAATAATGTTTACAGAAAAGCATTTTAATGATCACAAGTTTAGGAAGGATTTCTTTTTTTTTTTTTTTTTTTTTTTTTTGAGACGGAGTCTCGCTCTGTCACCCAGGCTGGAGTGCAGTGGCCGGATCTCAGCTCACTGCAAGCTCCGCCTCCCGGGTTCACGCCATTCTCCTGCCTCAGCCTCCCGAGTAGCTGGGACTACAGGCGCCTGCGACCTCGCCCGGCTAAGTTTTTGTATTTTTAGTAGAGACGAGGTTTCACTGTGTTAGCCAGGATGGTCTCGATCTCCTGACCTCGTGATCCGCCCGTCTCGGCCTCCCAAAGTGCTGGGATTACAGGCTTGAGCCACCGCGCCCGGCCAGGAAGGATTTCTTAAGACACATTTTACAAACTTTACAGGAAATAATTTGTAAATTAACTATATTAAGGCAAAAACTTTTGTAGTACAGAAGGGTAAAGGCTATTATACATATAAACAGCAAGCTGGCATCCAGAATACAAAAACTCATACTTTACAAAAACAATTCTTATACATCAATAAGCAAAACAAGTCAGCAGAAAAAAAAAGGAAAAATACAAATAGTTCACAGAAGAGGAAACTGGAAAAACTGGAAAACATGCTTTAAAAAAGGATCCTCAACTTCAGGGAAATGCAAAGTAAAAAAAATATTTAAAATTCCAAACTCTTTCTGATTGGAGAAGTAGGAGTGCATGTGTTACAGAGACTAAACTGGCAGAAACACTTAGGAAAGATATGCAGTCACATCTAGTAAACTGGAAGGCATGCCTACTCTGCAATCCAACACACAGCCTTTATGTACTAGCCTTCCTAAGGAAACTGTGTATGTACAAAAGAAGAGGTGTGTCAGAACATTCAATGCCACATTATTTATAGTGGTAGCAAAAATTGAAAACTACATCAATTAAAATGAAGGAACTAAATCTATAGATACCAACAAGGTTTAATCTCCAAAACCTAAGGTTAAGTGAAAAAAGCAAATTGCAGAACAATACCATTTGTTTTAAGATGAGTAACATGCAAATGAATACTGTATATTTCTTTTCTTTGTCAGATTTATTGATATAGTTTACATGTAGTAAAACCCCCCTTTTTAGTGTACAACTCTGCATTTTGACAAATGCATACAGTTCTGCGACGACCACCATAATCATGATATAGAACAGTTCTATCATCCCCCCAAAATGTAGTCAGCCTCTCCATTGAACCCCTACCCCTGGCAACTACTGGTTTGTCTTCTGTCCTAGAGTTTTGCCTTTTCCAGAATGTCATGTAAGTAGAACCATACAGTAGCCTTTTGAATCTGGCTTCTTTCACTTAGCATAATGGTTTTGAGATTCATCTATTGCCACTGCAGGTATCTGTAACCTGATCCTTTTTATTGCTAAGTAGTATTGTATTCTATGGGTGTAGTATTCCATTGTATAAGTTTGTTTATACATTTAACAATTGAAGGGTATTTTAGTTGCTTTAAGTTATTGCTGATTATAAATCAAGTCACTATAAACCTTGTGTATAGGTTTTTGCATGAACATAAGCTTCCATTTTACTTGGGAGTGGCATAACTAGGTCATTGGTAAATGAATATTTCTAAGAATCTACCAAATTGTTTACAAAGTGTCTGTACCATTTTGCACTCCACCAGCAATGTCTCAGGGTTCCAGTTGCTCAACATCTTCATTGACACTTCGTTTTTTTGTTCTTTCCTTTTTTTTTTTTTTTTTTTTTTTTTGAGGTGTAGCCTTGCTCTGTCACCCAGTCTAGAGTGCAGTGGCATGATCCTGGCTCACTGCAACCTCCGCCTCCCGGATTTAAGCGATTCTCCTGCCTCAGCCTTCCGAGTAGCTAGGACTACAGGCACGCACCACCACCCCTGGCTAATTTTTTTGTATTTTTAGTAGAGACAGGGTTTTGCCATGTTGGTCAGGCTGGTCTTGAACTCCTGGCCTCAAGGGATCTCCCCACCTCAGCCTCCCAAAGTCCTGGGATTACAGGTGTGAGCCACTGCGCCCAGCCTGTTTTTGGTTTTGTTATGTTTTGTTTAATTTTAGCCACCAGCCTTCTTGCTCAAGTGCTCAGGCTGGGCTATTTAAGAAAGATTACAGAACTTGCACCAAACATTTTTTATGGTATCAATCATGTTTGTAAAGGAATGTGGAGAACGTTTTCTCCGTGAACAAGTGATATGATCCATGAGAGTTGAGGGGAGTTGGCTGGAAGAGAAGAGAGAGGAACCAAGGGTCATAAATAAGTATGAAGCAAATTCTATTTTCTTTCATGGTTTATCTTGGAATCATGCATTTGAGAATGGAACACACTGATTTTTTTCTCTTTTTTGAGACAGGGTCTCCCTGTCACTCACCCAGGCTGAAGTGTAGTGGCACAATCATAGCTCACTGCAGTCTCAAACTCCTAGGCTCAAAGGTCACTCCTGCTTCAACCTCCCAAGTAGCTGGGACTACTGGTGCACACAACCATACCCAGCTGATTTGTATGTATGTGTGTGTAGAAAGATGGGGTCTGGCTATATTGCCCAGGGCTTGTCTGGAACTCCTGGGCTCATGTGATCCTCCCATCTTGGCCTCCCAAAGTTCTGAGATTACAGATGTAAGCCTCCATGCCCAGTCACATTCTGAATTTTTAAACAAACCAAAACAATGGTCATAGCTCATGAAAAATTACTTAGGAATGGTACACAGAGGACTTTATTGAACAATAATGACTGACATCTGTGTGTCATTTTACAAAACCATCCCTTCCAGCCAGTCCCCCAGACTGCTTTCTCACACTTTACAGGGGAGGAGACAAGAGCTAGGACCTCCTGACTTGTTTGCCTAGGGGCTACATTCACCACACTACCCCATGTATCCCTCAGTGCAGAGCTTCACAGAGAAATGACGGGAGCCTGGTTGGTGAGGGATGAGGAACCAAGGGAAGGAACAAGGAATTGGAATTGGGTATGAGAAAAACAGTGAAAAAAGGAAAGAGAAAGGAACTGGTAAAGACGGAGATGAAAAAGTGGAAGGGGCAATAAAAGGAATCACATTTCTCTGCAAAGAAATCAGAAATATAAAGCTCTAAACATAAGTCCTTAGGAATTCACAGATACATTTTTTGTTTCCCTTCCAGCTCTAAAATTCTATACTTCTACAAAATGCCACATTTCCCCTCTTTATATTTCACTGTGATCCCATGGCAACAAAAGATTTTCCTCCACTACCCAAGGGTTTAGGCTGTAAAGTGCCTGCACTCCACACTAAAAGTAAATTCTTGCATTAGTTACCCAAGTTGTTTGAAATGACGAACCAAATTTTCAGCTCATATCTCCCTTTTTATCAGCAAATAGTAATTTAAAGCCATTTGCCTGGGCTATGGTTCCCGGGTGACAGACTACGGCCTATTAAAATTAATCCTGACAGAAGATCCTTGCTGCTTTCTCCAACCCCATTTAGGCCATTGGTTTATGAACAGGATGAACAGACGGCCCATCCCAGAGGGCTTGAGGGAGGAAGCATGTTAAAATGGCTGCCTGCATCTTTGTTTGCTCAGCTGCCTGGAAAAACTAGGACTAAGGGAAATGGGATTAATCAAGGGGGCAGTTGCCCATGGGGAAAAAAAAAAAATACAAAGACTGTGGTGAGAAAATCTCAGCCAAGTAAGGTTCAAGTTGGAGGAAAAGAACCCTTTTCTCTTAATACTGTCACATGGCTAAAATGTTGTTTAGTGACAAATCTTCCATTTCAGGTCACCACTGTGTTTTATGATCTTGGTAGTGTGGGAAGACATAATTTTTAAAATTATTAAAAGTTTGGTACTCTGAAATTTCATGTAAGTTTACTTTTTAATAAGCAAATGTAATGAAGATTGCTGGTTAGATATGTGACCAACTGAATTGTGATTGAATAATAAAACTTGGTAAGATTTTTTAGTATGAAAAAACTCACAAACTGTGAAACCAAAATCCTTGAAGGAGCACATAATCTTTGACACAGACTATATAGACATTGTAGCTAAGCCCCCTCCTCTCAGTTTAAGACATAAAATCTTAAACAAGATTAAAAATACCTTCCCCTCTCTTTGACTTATTTTCCTTCCCTTTCACACATCGAGTGAAATTCCACCAATAAGAAGATTATATGGTGAACAAATATCTTCCTTTGAGAAGACAAATGATCTATTAGTAATTTACATGTGAGTATTAATTAGTTCTAAAAGGCTTCCTCATAACAGCCTAGTTAAGGTGGTGGCCTACACTCAAAGAGTGAAATTTGTTTAGAAGGGAAAGGGAGAAAATGGAGAGAATTTTGAGTAATGTGAGAAGAAGAACACACCAGAGAGACTATTACATCAGTGAGTTTAGGATAATAGGAAGACTCCAGAGTACTCATCTCCAGAATTTGGAGAGTATGTAGGGCAGGAAAGTAGGAGGATATCAAAGCTAAACTTTGCTTAGAATTGGTTCATATTCTATGCTGGAGGGCAGAGTGTCCTACACTTAAATGGGCCTCACTGAAGATTTTTCATAAAACATCCAGTATATCATATAAGTCTGGCTATAAAAATTATTTAACTCATAAAATATCAGATAAACTATGTTTATACTTCCTTTGTGATTGAGGAAAAATAGTCTGCACATATATTTATGAGAAAACAAAAAAGGAGTGAGGGAGGTAATTTGCAAAGTCACTACAGGATGAGATTTCATAAGATCCTTTCAGGTTTCAACCTGAAAGGAGGTAGTTGTCTTTTTAGTGGATGGAAAGAACCAGTTTCTGCTACAGTGTGAGCATACCATGGCTCTCACTCTTTGAAGTCTGAGGTACATCAGAGGCTATGAGATAAATAAACCAGTGATCAGCAGCAGGCTAGAGTTAGAGAAAACCAGCTAACCCCTCTCCTCTCACTAGACCTGGCCAGAGTCAATGTCTGGTCACCTTTCATTTCCATCTTACCTGAGAAAGAACACAGCTCTGAAAATCATCAGCAGCAGGGAGCTGGAGAGGAGTAAGGGATGTCCATGAAATACATAGAAGAATTATTCAGGAAAAAAAAATCCTCAGCAATTTTCTTCCTGAAAATTGGGAGGAGAGAATAGTCAATCATAGTGTATAGGGCAATAAAGGTAATCCAGATGAGAGAATGAAGGTGGTGGTAGGAAAATTTGTCAACCCTCAACAATGTTTTTATGGGTCAGGGTTTGTGGATCACTAACTTTGTGGCAAGTTAGTTAACTCTTCTGAACCTCAGCTTCCTCCTGCTTAAAACGAGAGTATTGAACCAAAGTCCAAGATACCTCTCAACACTTAAAAGTATATGATTCTAGTATGATGAATGTTATAATACATTCTCTGGCAACATCTGCATCTATTTAAGCTCATAAATGTTGAGAAGAAATATTTGGTATGCAGTCAAACCAGGAAGCAAGTAGCTCCCTTTAAATAAATGCTCACCCAACACTGCTGGAGCTCCAGGCTTATCAGCCTTTGCTGGACTCCCATAGTTGTGCATGTCTTGCAGCCCTGGATAATGTTTCCCATCACCTAGAATTCTTGGACTTCATTTAATTTTTATATCTAATGGATGACAGCTCTGAGTAACTTAAAATTGTTTATAAGGTTAAAAAAGTGAAGTTGTCAAAATAGTAGAAGACAAGCAAACTGTTATGAATGATGTGGAAGGGCATCACCTCAAGCAGACTGAAGAAAGTTAGTATGAAGGAATAAATATCCTCTTCATAATATACAGCAAGAAAAACATTAGATAATGTAAGTCAGGGGTGGCAAATTGTCGGTCTTTGGCCACATTCAAACTACAGATGGGTGTGTTTGGCAGCACAGTGTTTTTCAGACTTAGGAATTTGAGTGACTTTAGGATAGGCATGTTCTTATAGCCCAGGGAAGTATCCTCCCCTGCTCCCATCAGTTACTGGCCCCGTTATCCTACCCTTCTCACCTGCAGGCAAACTTCTTGGGTACCAGGGCGTTTGAATTTGGGCACGAGAGGCAAGTGTAAATAAAACACTTAACCTGACTCTTTTATTTTCTGAGGCTACAATTAATACCATGGAAACTTCCTAGATTACTGGTAGAAGATATATACTTGTTACAGGAAAGTGTTCTTTACCTCTGAATCTCAAAGTTTTTATAAGGCCTTCTGTGTTTTAAGAATCCTCGCAAAAAATAAGAACTTTTACATTTAAAGCAATTTTAAAAAGAATCCTCAAAAATGGTTCTCAGATAATTCACGGAATTAATGTTCCTCCAGATTATAAACTTCATCAAGATTACAACTTTTTTTTTAGAATCAAGTGTAAAAATTGAATTTTATTTTTATTTCTACCTTAGTACACCCTTCAATGAGGACTCAGTCCTTTTGGAGGAAATAATTCCTTTGTTTTATAGTCAGATGAATAGGTACTGTAGTCAAAGGATATAATCCTGTCATTGGGAACAATTCCTAAAGAATTGTTTGCAACCATCTCAAACAACATATAGGCATAGTTTTCGAAGCTTGATTAAACACTCTTACCTATTTTTAAAAAGCCATTTTAAAAAGATCAAATAAAATTATGAATCTTCATGATTATCATAGAAAAATTAGCATCTTTACAACTACATTTTATGCTCTAAATTTCATATTGGGGATTTTGTAACCAAAAAAAGGATCAACTTAAGACAGCCCTATTTGCCCTTCCCTTTAACACCCCAAAAATGTTTACATAAATTTGTGGGCACCACAAAGATATTTTATTTTAAGGTTGGGCTACAAAGTGATCAGTTAAATTTTTTTTTTTTTTTTCAGTCTGAGTGTGTTTTGTTTAGGAGGTAGCAAGTTAAGAGGAAAGGGGAGAATTAAAATATTTGCAAGATGTCATTAATCTCCAGCGAGAGCCTAGAGTTGTTTTTTTTCCCCCCACTTCATTTCAGAACTAATCCAGCTTTCTGTTATTTGGCTCAGAAAAGTCTTAAATCTGTAACAAGAGAGTAACTTCCTGTTCTCAAGAGTATGGCTGCCAAAGAAAACATTTACAAGAAAAGTCCCAGGGCCAAAAAATTGCCTACTAATTATTTCTCAACCCCCCTCCTACCCCTAAATCAGGAAGGTGAATCCTGTAAACGCTCTGTGTTAAAACTTGAAAAATTAAGAGAAAACCATCAAGAACTGTTTGCCATTTATTTATAATTGATTGCATTCAGATTATATCAAGTTTATGGCCCTTGGGCATAAATGAATGTTTCTTATGATATTTTGTTCGGAATCCCACAAAGCTTATACTATACCTTTTCTAAAATACGCTATGGAGGTTTTTCCCAGTACCTTTCCAGCTAAGGAAGAGCAGAGCAGTCACTGACATCCAGGAACCAGTCTAGTGCTCCCAACTTGGGCTGCAGTGTTGCTAGGAGCTGGCCTGACACAGCAAGGGCTTGATGTTATCCTTGGTGACCTGTTTATTCAATGCAGTCCCAAGGAAAATCCCAATAGCCCTTTTGTAGAACTTGACAGACTGTAAAATTCGTATAGAAATGCAAAGGACCTAGAATAGCCCAATCAACTTAGAAAAACATAATTAGAGAGCCTATGCTACCTGACTTTATGGCCAATGATAAAGCTATAGCAAACAAGACAGCATAGTATTAGTGTCAAGATAAGCAACTAGATCAATGTACCAGTATAGAGAGTATAGAAATAGATTTATGCATATATGACCAGTGGAAAATGGGTAGTCTTTTCAATAAATAGTGCTAAAACAATTAGATATCCTCATGCAAAAACAAAAAACAACTGTATTTTTCACACCATGTATTAGTTTTCTAATCCTGCCTAATGAATTACCCCAAGGTTTAGCAGCACTTGCCTTCTGGTCTCTTTGCTTCTGTTCTCTCTTTTTTAGAAACTCATCTTTAGTCTCCCTTTTAGGCCTTTCCTTCCCTGACGAAGTAAAATAAATTATTCTTAAATTCACATCTAAAGAAAAGGAGATACAGTTTATTTAACCGCCTGTTTATCCAGTGGCATTTACCCCCTCCTATTTGTCTTCTGCACAATCCCATTCACTAGCATTCATTAAGTCTCTATGTCCAATAAGAAGAAATCTTTGGGTTTGCAAATATTCTTGGTGCCAATACTGGTTTCCCAATAATTATTAGTAATAGTAGCAGGAGTCAATTATTGGCATGTCTCTGATGCACTGCTAGGAAATTTGTCAACGCTATTCCGTGATCTGTGCAGCAAGCCTGGGTGGGCGATGCAGTTCCATTTAATTCATTACAAATCTGCATCCTGGGCACAGAGCCTCAAAGTGCTGCAGTGACCTGACCAAGGAGGTATTGTGATTTAATGGCAGACCTGGGACTGACTCCAGGCCTCCCACCTGTGTTCTGAAATCAGACAGGTCTGGGTGGTTTCAGACAATTTTCACATATTTTTGAGTTTCAATTTCCTTATCCATGAAATGGTGGTAATAACATCTTCCAGGCAGGACTGTTATAAAGACTCAGTGTATGTGTGCTGCATCCAGCTCAGTAACTCCTGGTATCCTTTACTTCCCCCAAGCCGAGGCTTTTTTCTGGAATACTCCTCATTTGTAGATTTCTTCATGCTTATCAAGATTCACAATGGGTTCCCTCCAAATGACTAGTGTACCCTTTATGGGACACTGTCCCTGAGGAGTTTATGTCACTGGAGAGATAATAAATGGACACGAAGACTAGTTATGAGATGTAAGAATAAAGAAGGGGCTGAAAATAAGTTCCTCTGTGGTTCAGACATGGGAACTATCAGGAGGGCCTGGACTCGCTGGAAAAGATTTTGGAGAGAGCAAGGGTCTCGAGGCGCATGTCTTTGTCTTCCAAGCACCTGGCATGTGCTGGGTGAACTGAACTGGCCCTCTCAGTTTGGCTGTCAACAAGAGCACCATGGCCCAATGGGGCCTCAGCCAGGACCCATTCCTGTCACCCCCACTTCTTGCCCTGGTGACCACCCTAGAATTCCTGGAGCAGGCAGATGGCATTCACTGGGGAGAAGGTGGGTGCTCAGAGTGGACACATGGACCAGCTCAGGGTTCAGCCTTGGTTGGTGCACCCTCCAACCACTTCGCAGATGTTGATCTTCTGTCCCAGGCTATCCCTGAAATAGGGGGCATGCCCCACTCAGAGTCAAACCACATCTTAGGCATGTGGCCTGAGTGACAGACTCTTGATGCTGGCTCACTAAGCAGCAGGACTTCTCTGATTCCTGGATCCTGAGGGACACTTGCTCCTTCTGAGTTCATCCTGTTTCCTATGGGCTGCCCAGGCACTTTCTGGGCCTTAGGGAACCTCCAGGCCCACAGCTCACACCTGCATGTCCCTGAGTTCTGATATCCACAGGCAATATGCTGAAGGAAATTTGTTCACCACCTGTTTTGGGGGCAGGTCTCCCTAAAGAAAGCAATGTTATACACTCTGTTTCTCATTCCTCATGTTGGCAAAAGGGTCAGGAAGTCACATTCTCAGCCTGTTAGTGAGAATTTCAATGGATTCAAATTTCCATAGGCCATATCAGGCCATACGCACCAAAAGACTTAAAATGTGCATACCTTTTGACCAGACAATTCCTCTAGGAATTGATCTGGAGAAAATAATCAGGCAAGTGTGCAAAAACGTGTGCACAAGATGGTTCATCAGAGGACTGCTGAAGAAAAGTAAAGACAACATCCAAAATTCCAACACTAAGGGATGGGTCAAATAAATTATGGCACATCAAAAAATGGAATCCAATTACCTATAAGAAGCAATGGTGTAGATTATATATATAGTATATATATGCTTTTTGCTTACTTTATGTATATGTGTATATTTCTATATATAATACATATATATACTTTTTGCTTACTTTATATGTATGTATATATAAAGTAAGCAAACTTACTATATATAAAGTATATATATATAAAGTAAGAAAACTTACTATATATATAAACTATATAAAGTGTGTGTGTGTATATATATATTTTTATATATCAAGTAAGCAAAAAGTAACTACAAAAGTATGTAATGATAATAGGTAGCATCTATTAAGTGCTTATTATGTGCCAAGCACTATTCTAAGAACCATGCAGGCATTAACTCATTTACTCTTCACACCAACCCCATTAGGAAAGAACTCTCCCAGTTCCAATTTTACATCCCTCAGACAGGTTTGTGACTTACCCATGTGCACACCAGTGATTCAGCTCAGGTAGTTGACTCGAGTGTTCCCATGTTCTTAAAAATCACACGATTCTGCTTCTCAGTATAGGGTCCTATTTGTTTTAAAAACAAAGTAAGTGGGGTGTGTGTGTGTCTGTTTTAAAAGTCTGGAAGGACTGGAATGAAAATATTAAGTGGAAGCATTATTATAGGATGTTGTTTTTATTTTTTTAAAACCTTTACATACACTGCTGCTTTCCATTTCAGTGAGATAAATTTACTATGAAATGTTAGAGTTCATTCTCCCAATTTTACATAATACCCTGCTCATGAAGAGGTTGATGAATGTCAGTCCTTTAGATGGAAGGTTGAGGGGCACTAGAGTTAATGTTGACAAAGGATCTGGAAGGATTATCTCTTAGTTTCAGTTTCAGTCTGTACAATTTAGGAAATCTCTATAATAGTCTTCTTGAGTAGTTCAAATCATGTTTAGAATTTTCCATATGTTGAAGATATATTTTAAAATACAAAGGCCCAAGCTGTAGAATGGTCCGTGGAATTGTCGGCATCACACTACCTGACTTCAAACTATACTACAAGGCTACAGTAACCAAAACAGCATGGTACTGGTACCAAAACAGATATATAGACCAATGGAACAGAACAGAGCCCTTAGAAATAATACCACATATCTACAGCCATCTGATCTTTGACAAACCTGACAAAAACAAGAAATGGGGAAAGGATTCCCTATTTAATAAATGGTGCTGGGAAAATTGGTAGCCATAAGTAGAAAGCTGAAACTGGATCCTTTCCTTACTCCTTATACAAAAATTAATTCAAGATGGATTAGAGACTTAAATGTTAGACCTAAAACCATAAAAACCCTAGAAGAAAACCTAGGTAATACCATTCAGGACATAGGCATGGGCAAGGACTTCATGTCTAAAACACCAAAAGCAATGGCAACAAAAGCCAAAATTGACAAATGGGATCTCATTAAACTAAAGAGCTTCTCCACAGCAAAAGAAACTACCATCAGAGTAAATAGGCAACCTACAGAATGGGAGAAAATTTTTGCAATCTACTCATCTGACAAAGGGCTAATATCCAGAACCTATAAAGAACTCAATCCAATTTACAAGAAAAAAACAAACAATCCCATCAAAAAGTGGGCAAAGGATATGAACAGACACTTCTCAAAAGAAGGCATTCATACAGCCAACAGACACATGAAAAAATGCTCATCATCACTCACCATCAGAGAAATGCAAATCAAAACCACAATGAGATACCATCTCACACCAATTAGAATGGCAATCATTAAAAAATCAGGAAACAACAGGTGCTGGAAAGGATGTGGAGAAATAGGAACACTTTTACACTGTTGGTGGGACTGTAAACTAGTTCGACCATTGTGGAAAACAGTGTGGAGATTCCTCAAGGATCTAGAACTGGAAATACCATTTGACCCAGTCATCCCATTACTGGGTATATACCCAAAGGATTATAAGTCATGCTGCTATAAAGACACATGCACATGTATGTTTATTGCGGCACTATTCACAATAGCAAAGACTTGAAATCAACCCAAATGTCCATCCCTGACAGACTGGATTAAGAAAATGTGGCACATATACACCATGGAATACTATGCAGCTATAAAAAAGGATGAGTTCGTGTCCTTTATAGGAACATGGATGCAGCTGGAAACCATCATTCTCAGCAAACTATCTCAAGAACAGAAAGCCAAATATCGCATATTCTCACTCATAGGTGGGAATTGAACAATGAGATCACTTGGACACAGGAAGGGGAACATCACACACCGGGTCCTATTGTGGGGAGGGGGTAGTGGGGAGGGATAGCATTAGGTGATATACCTAATGTAAATGACGAGTTAATGGGTACAGCACACCAACATGGCACGTGTATACATATGTAACAAACCTGCACATTGTGCACATGTACCCTAGAACTTAAAGTATAATAATAAAAAATAAATAAATAAATAAAATTACGTTTTTCTTTTCCTTGCTTGTTGTAAGAGAGAGAGAAAGAAGTGAATGTGGAAGTGTTGGCAGAGTAGTTTTCATTTCTACCTTGGTCTCATTAAAATTGACATTTTTAAGTCACTGCATTTCACTTAGAAACTGCTTCCAGACCAGTTTCTCCAGGGGGATGGGCTTCCAGGACCCTCTGCCTCTCTCTGAGTCCAGCTTCCATATCTCCTGTCCTAAGGACAGCTTTTTCCCTAAGTGCTCCTCTTTGGTGGCTGCCATAGAGCATGGTTTTTTGCTGCTAGAATAGCTCCAGTGGTGAGACTCAACCAGCAGTCAGCAGTGCTCTAAAACCTCCAGAATGACAGCAATCACTGCCTACGTGCCTGGCAGTGCCCAGTCCCTATGTGGGAATGACCTCATGTGGCACTCACATCAGCCTATCAAGTAGGTGTGATGATCCCAGGTTTTTAAAGGATGAAACTAATATTCAGAGAGCTTTGATGACTCGCCCAAGGTCCCACAGACATTGTTTAAATACAAATTTGGCTCCCAAATGCACATTTTCCTCTTAGCATGGTTCTGACTCACAGTGATTTATCTAACTGAGTTGCTTTGCTTTCTTACTTTTTTATTTCTTTGGTTTTTTGGAAGTGGAGACAGTAAGGGGTGAGAGATTTGAGGAAAGGTTTAAAAGTAAAATCCATTTGTGTACTTTGTGATCATTAATGTATCTTGCTTTTTCCACATGGTGTATTAACTAAATTTCAGGAATTAAAAAGACAGAGAGGCCCCATGACACACAGACAATCTTATGGCTTACAGATGCTTCTGTGGATTGTACTGTCTGGAAGATCATGTGATCTGACTTTGACACTCATTCCAGAGCCTGATCTGCTCTCTGCCCCTTCTACATGGTCATGGATGAAACACAGAGACAACATTAGTAGAAAATATATGGTATTTATTAAACATATGTGACATAGGTTATAATATCAAAGTACAGCATGCATGAACAGATTATTCATTCGTTTAACAAAAACACCAATTGATACTGAAAACGTTTAATGATTAAATTTCCATGACATATAAAATTCTCTTTAAGTTAAAGTGAGAAAGAAAAAAAAATCACAAGTTGAATAAATACAGTGATTTCAGCTGGTCCAATGAAAGCATAAGGCACAAATTAAACCAAGGGACTAGCGCATCGGCATGAAGCTCGTCTGGCCCACACAAGTCTCTAACTGCGGCTCCCATGACCCTGCACAGATGCTTGGGACCAAGAGGAAAGAGCACCTGCAGCCTGGGAACCCTCCCTTCCAGGTTCAAGTTTGGCTGGGTGCCCATGCTCCTTGTGGACAGGCCTCTCTGTACCAGAGAAACGCTGCCTCTAATACTTTTATGGGTAATCAAGACCTTCATGCTCTATCAAACGATCCTGGCATGAATAACATGAAACTTCAAATTAATGTCCTTTTCCCTCCCAACCAAAGTCTAGCAAATAAAATACATTGTGAGGGAATCCTCCTGATAGGATTTCAGTATCTACAAAGAAAACAAATGATGGCACAGTACAGCAGGGTATGCCGGGTGGGTGTCTGAAACGTGACCTTGTATATCCCTCTCTTACCTGCCCACTCCACCTTCACTTTCCTTCCTGTCTTAGAAGTGGATCAGAGCCTCAGCGATTTCCATTTCGGCTTACACTGTGTATAGGGGAAACAAGAGTCACCCTTCCCAAAGGATTTCAAGCCACAGGGTTCCAGAGCCTTTGTCCACTTATAAAAAGTATGCGCCTCTGAGTGCCTAAGTCAGAGTTTTCTTCATGGTTAACTCCAGGACTCTTGTGTATGGGGTGTAGTTCCTAGAAGGCATCACGATTTCACGAGTCCTGCCTGTTTGACTGAGAAATGAGAAAAGGCAGGTCAGGAAAATGAAACAAACCCCCCTATGTGCTTCACATGTTAAGACAACTCTAGAAAATGGTGTTTACGCACATAAAAATAAAAAGACGATAATGCAGCTTAATATTTCATTTAAATATTACAAAGGGGCCCTGCAATGGACTTAATGTTTATGTTTTCCCAAATTCATATGTTGAAATCCTAACCCCTAAGGTGATGTATTAGGAGATGGGGTCTTTGGAAGGTGATTAGGTCATGAGGGTGGAGCCCTCATGAATGGGATTAGTGGCCTTATAAGAGAGGTCCCAGGACCAGCGTCATGACTCACACCTGTAATCCCAGCACTTTGGAAGGCTGAGGCAGGCAGATCACCTGAAGTTGGGAGTTCGTGACCAGCCTGACCAACATGGAGAAACCCCGTCTCTACTAAAAATACAAAATTAGCCAGGCGTGGTGGCGCATGCCTGTATCCCAGCTACTCAGGAGGTTGAGCAGGAGAATCGCTTGAACCCAGGAGGCAGAGGTTGTGATGAGCCGAGTTCATGCCATTGCACTCCAGCCTGGGCAACAAAAGCGAAACTCCGTCTCAAAAAAAAAAAAAAAAGAGGCCCCAGAAATATTCATCATCCCTTCTGCTATGTGAGGACATAGCAAGAAGACACTATCCATGAACCAGAAAGCAAGCCCTCGCCAGAAACTGGATCTGCTGGCACCTTGGTCTTAGATATCCCAGCCTTCAGAACTGTGAGAAATACATTTCTATTGCTTATAAGCTAACTAGTTTCTGGTACTTTCTTATGGCAGCCTGAACAGACTATGACAGGTTAAAAATAAAAAAGTTATTTTTAGCAACCTGTAAAGGTTGTACTAGGCATCCATGGTTCAGAAAAATATGAAACATGCATTCAAGGGACTTGTCACCTGGTGGGAAAGATATAACATAAAAAATTTTCATGTACTGTGTTAGCAACTATAACAGAGATGTAACAGCTGTGCTGGGCATTCTTCTTTTGCCATCCAACCCTACTCTCCCCCTTCTCCACCCTACTCTGTGGCCTGGAAAGGTGAGCATCAAGGGGTTCCCTTGCCCTTCAAATTCAGTTCCTGTTGGCCTACTGCAAGGTGGTAGCAGGGGATCAGGGAATGAGAGGACAAAGAGGTCAGGACATTTGTCCCTTCCCAGCCAGGCTGCAGGTTGGTAGTTGGCAGCATCCCTCTACCAGGGTCCCTAGCTATAGCTCCCCAACTTGTTCTCGTCCCCTGGCTTTCTCCCCTGCCTCCCCAGGCAAAGGCAAAAGACAGTGCCTTCCACTGTCACTAGCTCCAGAGCTTGCCACTGTCCCTTGTTTATTTCCCTTAATGTTGCCCAAACATCCACAACAGTCCCTTCATTTAACTCTCAAGCCTCCCTTCCCGCCATGACCTGAACAAAATAAGCATGAAGACATGATGGGAAAATTGAGGGCAGAACAATTTAGAACCACCAGGAAATTCACATCTGGAAATTCACACAGAGAAGGTGAATCTTGAAGGATGCCTAGCATTCACCAAGTGGGCAAAGCAGGGATGGTAACTCCAGGAAGAAGGGGCAGTATGTGCAAGGCAGAGGTGGGTGAGCACACAGTTTGCGGATGCGGAACTGCAAACCATGTGCTCCTTTGGAACGACTGGAACAAAGAGTTCACAATGCAGGAGAGTGGCAGAAGATGAGGCCTGCTGGAGAAGGGTCCCATGTCCCTGGCTAAGTAGTTCAGAAGGGGACAGGGAACTACAGCAGGTTTTTAAGGAGGGCCATGGTCTGCTCATATTTTTATTCTAGCGAGATTCCTCTGGTACTATCGAGGGTTGACTAGGGAAGGATTATTCTGAAGGCAGGTCAGTTAGAAAATTCTTGTTCTTCAGGAGGTGAAAGCTTGAATTCTGACAGAAGCACTGGATGGGAAGTGGCAGGGAGATTTTAGGGAGATATTTGGGAGTTACAGTTAACAGGATTGGGTGACTAAGACATCCCATTTCTTTTTCATCCTGGACACGTAACTACATTTCCCAGCTTCTCTTGCCATTAGGTGGGCCTTGTGACTAAACAGGCAGAAATGACTTCTACTACTTCCATGTTTAACCCATAAAAATCTTCTACGTAAATCCCCCACACTCTCTCTCTTCCCTTTTATATACAGCATACAGTTGGAGAATCCAGGAGGACTCCTAAGTGCAGGCAGGGTCGCTAGATGGAGGAATTCCTGCGTTCCTGAAAGACTGTGTGGAGTGAAACCTATACCAAACTGCCTTAAACTGTGACATAGGAAATTAATCTTTACTGTGCTAAGCCACCGAGACCTATGGGTTCTTTCACACAGCTACGTTCTTTATCCCAACCAACGCGATGAGAAAATGTGTACATGAAGCCTAGGAGTCGAATCCCTTTCCCCTAACTTCCCACATCCAGTCATTCACCCGGTGATAGAGGATGTATTAAAAGCATGGCAGGGGGTGTATTTTAAACTTTGCATGTCTCCCCCAAAGAGATTCTCCGTGTTCTCCACCCAATCCCCATACACACCTATTATGGAGGCTTCTCACACCTCCATAGCTTTTTTTTTTTTTTTTTTTTGAGACCAAATCTCTCTCTCTTGCCCAGGCTGGAGTGCAGTGGCATGATCTCAGCTCATTGCAACCTCTGCCTCCCAGGCTCAAGCAATTCTCCTGCCTCAGCTTCCCATGTAGCTGGGATGACAGGCGTGTGCCACCACCACCTGGATAATTTTTGTATTTTTAGTAGAGACGGAGTTTCACCATGTTGGCCAGGCTGGTCTTGAACTCCTGACCTCAAATGATCCTCCCAAAGTGCTGGGATTACAGGCATGGGCCAGCGCACCAAGCCTCTATAGCATCTTCCTGCACTTGTTGGTCTACACATTTGTGTCCACGGCTAGGTATAATTTCTGTAAGGGTGAAAGCCACATCTCCATCATCTCCATGAATCCAGCAGCTCACAGAAGCCAGCCACAGAGCTATTACCCCACATATGAATTACAAAGGAAACCAAAGGTTGGAAGAGTTTCAAGAAGTAAGGGGTCCCAGTGTCACCTGCCACAGAGAGCAATCCCTGGGACGTGGTGATCCAGGAGGCCCCAGAGACCTGACCAGGCAGTTTAGTGGAGTGCCAGGAGCAGAAGCCAGATGGCTATTTGTGCCAACTCCTGTGAAAATTCCACATAACAGAAACAGTCTCCAGTGACAATATCCTGAAAGCCCATAAAATGCAGAAATATTTATAAATGTGAACCTTCTAGGGTTCAAAAACAGGCTCTCATATCCCGATCTTTTAAAAAAGAAATGGGGTATTTTATTTTGTTGATCACTAGGAAACAACAGGATTTCAAGAACAGAAATAATCTCAAGCACAAAACTGAAACCCAACCATTTGCCTTAACACATTTAGGCTATTGTTAACCTTTTATTAATCAATAAAGGGGCAGTTCCCCTGGGGAAAACAATAGCAGAATCAGCAAATAAAGCTTTGACAAAAAGCTACTTTGTGTTCTGGTCTTTGCAACAGAAATACGAAAATATAAGCATTTTAAAGCACTCACTACGTGCTGAGCACTTATGACCATGGGGGATATTTTTCATCAAATTGCACCTATTATGACATAATTGATGAGTTTGCTGGAAACCAAGTTTCACTATAGGGCAGGAGAAAGAAAAGTCACTTTTCTTTTGGTTTTCGTTTTTTTCATTTTTCTTTGTAAATGAAAGCTAGATGACCGGGACTTGTTCTCAATGGCTTTCATTAACATATATCAAAGTTTTCAAACCAACCTTCTGAGTCTTAAATACACACATACACATGTGTGTGTGTGTGCGCGCGCGTGTGAAAACTCCTGAACCCACAGTGAGTCTCCTCTCACCCTTTCCCTTTCCCTCTCTCTTTATGAAGAGATCCTTTGTCACTAGAAATTTATGGAAAACAAAGATTAGATGAAGAAGGGGAAGCTTTTGAGGAGGAGAAAGTGAGGCAGAGAGATGGTACTGAGTAGGTTAGACAGTCTAGGGCAGACTGGCAGCAGGAGGAACGGGAAACAAAGAGGCAAGTCATGAAGGAAAGAACAGCACAGTATAAGTGAGTGAGTCAAGGAGCAAAATAATTCTCTGACTCAGAAGTGACTGCAATATACTGAGTTTAGGTGTCTGGGAAAGCAGCGGCTGCAGCCACAGAAATACGAAAATGCGGGGCACTTCCACTGGACATTCTATGCCTGTTACTTCACTTAATCCTCTCAACAAGCTTCCAAAGGGATTGCCACCGAAATCATCCTTTTCAAGATAAGAATCAAGGAGGGCAGGAATTTGCCAAAGCTGCAAATACAGCAGGAGGCAGACTCAGAACTCAAACCCAGGTCTAACTTCCAAGCCCGTATTCTTGCTCACTCCTAAGAGGAGTGACTTTGAAGAAAGAGATGGCACACTCGGCCATGCAACGGCAAGTATGAAGACCAAGTGGACACCAGCTGGGAGTGCCCAGAAGGCTGCGGGGAACAAGGACTTGTATTCAAGAGAAGGGTGCACACTTCCTGTGGCTCAGCCACAGAGAGGAGAGGTGAAGCTGTGAGACTGGATGCAATCTTTGCAGGAAGTACTGGAACCAAGATAGAGCCATGTGGACTACCACAGCGAGGGTATTGGAGGAGGAAAAGAAGCCATCAAAGAAGCTGGAGAAGGACAGACCACCGAGATAGCTGGAGAACCAGGAGAGAAAACTCCCGCAAGGGTAAGAAACAGGCTGAGGAATCCTTCCTTTCTTGTTAGCAAGGACTGTCGAATGCTACAGGGAGATGGCTCCATTCAACAAATATTAAGTGCCTAGTATGTGCCAAGCATTGCTCTAAGGAGGTCCCAGGGAGAATGCAATTAGTGAAATAGATGAAAATCCCTGCCTCATGGAGCTCATATTCTAGTGAGGAGAGAGAGAGAGAGAGGAAAAAAAAAAGAGGTAAAATATAAGCAGGAATCACTTCATCCAAGGCCTTTATTAAATAAATAAATGATGTGATAATACTGATCCCCTGCCTACATTCCTCACTTGGTATGTATCTTTCACTTATTCACCCAACAAATGTTTTTGAGTATCAACTAAATGCAATTTTTTTTTTTTTTTTGAGACAGAGTTTCACTCTTGTTGCCCATGATGGAATACAATGGTGCGATCTCAGCTCACCACAATCCCCATTTCTTGGGTTCAAGCGATTCTGCTGCCTCAGCTTCCTGAGTAGCTGGGATTACAGGCATGTGTCACCACACCTGTCTAATTTTTTATTTTTAGTAGAGATGGGGTTTCTCCATGTTGGTCAGGCTGGTCTCAAACTCCTGACCTCAGGTGATCTGCCCGCCTCAGCCTCCCAAAGTGCTGGGATTACAGACGTGAGCCACCGCACCTGGCAATTAAATGCAATTTTTTTTTTTCACACAAGACAAAAAAAAAAGTAGAGCAGCTCTAAAAATGCTACTAGCAGTAGCACAGCATGTAACACTTGCAGTTGTACAGATGACTGGGTAGGAGAGGCCATGCTATTCTATAATGAGACAAGTACCCCATGCCTGCAGCATGCAGGGCCACTCTCAGGTCTTAGCTGACAGAGACCTCATCAATCACTGGGCCTTCCAGAGTTTTACACAGTGTCTAGAGGGGGTGTCTAGAGAGTTTAACTGAAAAGTCTAATGCATACTGAAGCACTATATACTTGATCAGGCTATCAATCCATTTCATAAAATCAATAATTACCACCAATAAAAAGTTAATGAAATCATCTTAGCATACTCAAATTTATTTATATTTTATACAATGTTTTACATAGAAAATCAGAGTTTGGGTTTAGTTAATATTAATAGTAATAGCTATTAAGTGCTGAACTCTGGTCCAGTTACTATGCTAAAATGCTTTCATTTTTATTTTTATTTTTTTTAATTTATTTGAGACAGGGTCTCATTCTGTCATCCAGGCCCAGGCTGGAATGCAGTGGCGTGATCTCAGCTCACAGGAACCTCCACCTCCCGGGTTCAAACTATTCTCCTGTCTCAGCCTCCCTAGTAGCTGGGATTACAGGTGCACACCACCACACCCGGCTACTTTTTTGTATTTTAGTAGAGACAGGGTTTCACCAAGTTGCCCAGGCTGATCTTGAACTCCAGAGATCAGGCAAGCCACTGCCTCGGCCTCCCAAAGTGCTAGGATTACAGGTGTAAGCCACCATGCCCGGCCTATTTTTTATTTATTTATTTATTTATTGTAGCGATAAGGTCTTGCTATGTGGCTTAGGCTGGTCTTGAACTCCTAGCTTCAAAGGATCCTCCCACCTTGGCCTCCCCAAGTGCTGGGAACACAGGCGTGACCCACCATGCCCCGTCTCTAAATGCTTTATGTACACGTTTTCATTTAATCTTCAAAGCAACCCAATGAGGTTTGATATTGTCCTCTTCATTCTTATTTTAAAGATGAAAGAGTTGAGGCTTTAGAGAGATAAAGTAACTTGCCCAAGGCTGAGCTCAGCTAGCAGCTGGCTGGGCAGGGAACTGGACAGCCTGAGCCTCCCTGACTGTCCCACACTGATGAATTCCTTGTAGGAGAAGAACAGGGAGTAAGAACAAAACCCTTCTGCATAACTCTGGCTTAATTCAATGCTTGTACCGGTCTAAAATATTCTGGAGAAAAAAATCTTAAAAATATTCTGGACAATACCATGGAATATTTTATTAGTTAGATGCAAATTTGAAGTCCAAGTATGAACCAGGAATTTTGTTAGAACATACACACCACCATTTAGTAGCTCTCTGTTTATTACATACTTTCAAACTACTCATGTACTGCACCAAGACTCAAAAAGGCCTGGTTCTAATTCCAGCTATGTGGCTTCCAGTGAATCACTTGATCTCTCTGAGCCTTGATTCTGGTATCCATAAAACATGGGGATTAACTAGACCGGGAGTTCCAATTTGTTTCTGCCCATAGAGCTATTTATTCAAACAGAATCTTACTTGGAATCCAACACACAAAACAAACTAAAAGTTGACTTTCTCAGGTTGTTTTGGGGAGGAAGGAGGGTCCCACGGGCCAGCCCCTCACTAACCCTCCTCATCCCCCCGGGCATCCCGAGGCCTCTCCAGGAGCCCCAGCTCAGAGTAAGGCAGTTCCAAGAAGTACAGGTGGAAGGCCGCTGCCCTGCCCTGAGTTACCTAAAGATCCTGGGCTCCTCCCCACCCAGACTTGCCTGGCGCCTTTCACATAGTAGGCACTTAATAAATATTTGCGAGGAAACGAATGAAATATTATTCTGCCTTTTCGGAAACACGGATATGTAGTTTTCATTTCCTCTGCTGATTGACCTAGGTAGTTAAACTGCTAAGATGGATCCTGGGGGAAACCAAATGTTACATTTATGGAAAAGCTGCTTTTAGATACTGAAGTGGCTTCCAAGTTCACCATGGCCATAAGTTAAGGGTCTGTCAGCACTTCCATTATGAAAACCGCTTTGTGGTTTCATAACTTAGCCATAAAAGTTTGCTTCAGGCTATACTTGGGCATACAAATTGAAAAGCTTGTTTTAAGCCAAAATGTGGGAATTAGAAAACAAACAATTTATTGGTTTCAGACATAGTTTTGTACCCGTCTTAGCCAAACAAGATTTATTATGTGGGCAATTAGAGTGGACTAGGCCAGTTGGCTTTTGAAAAATACAAAAAGTGGGGAAATGGCCAAATTATTTATATTTCAAAAAGGCCTCTGAACACAATTGATCATTCTTTTTGGTTATATTTTCACCATGTACTTTGTACCACACGATGATGAGATCGAGACTCTAATATATATAGAGATATATGTATATGTATATAGATATAGATATTCAACATTTTCTGTTAATTATATCAGAATGATAAAAAATGCCTTTTTACGAGAAGGCAAGCAATGTAATTGAGGACATTGTCAAAGAAAGAACCTAATTCTGCTTTTGGTAAATTCTTTTAGAATGGCAAGTGATTCATTTTAATTAACAAAAATGATAATACCAGTAATAAATACAAATTAATAAAGTAAGGAAAGGAGGCCTTATTATGCAATGTTAGAGGTGCTGGAGATCTGAGAAATTACCTAGTCAAATCACTGACTTTACAAGTCGAGAAACTGAGGCCCCAGTGAAGAACCTGTCTGAAGGCATCCTGCTGCTGGCTGCTAGGACAAGAACCAGGTATTCCACACCCCAGCTTGGTGATCGGCCTGTCACTATTTTCCACCAGCTATAACCACTCAGGATTCCAGGATTCGACATTTTTCTAGACTATTATGTCCAGCAAAGCACACACAAGTGTCCCAGTCCACACAAGAATCCACCCTCCTGCACACAAGATACCAGGCATTTTGTGACCTTGATTACCTAAATCACAAGTCACATGTCATTAGCATCTTTGCTGTAAACTTGTTTTATGTCCTCTTTAGGCCGGGCACAGTTGTGAGCACCTAGAAATGGCAAGTTAGTTATCAGAGGCTGGTTACTGTGTTACAGGCTCTAATGTCACCAGGAAGAGATACAAGCGTGGAAGCAGCCTAACAAGGAACAGGTCAGTCTTTTAGCTCAGGAATGTAACTGAACAAACCAGGTTATAGTTATCGCGTATCTGCTGATGACTCAACCAGAGCAGGTATTTATGAACTGGATCCAGTGCTTGACAATACCCTGTTACAGTACTGAGGAATAGATGAATTTTGTTCAAGGTTTAGATCCTCCCTCTTGTATATCACTAAAGCACCTTCGATGCCCCTCTCACACTGTTATATATGTCTACCTACATACCTGTCTCTCCCTCCGGACTGTACTCTGGGGCAGGAACCAAATCTCGTTCCTCTCTGTGTCAAACTGTCTGACATAGGGAAGATACTAACAGCATTAGCTGAATGAATGAAGGAAGGAAGAAATGCATGCATTCACTGACAGGGCCCATGTCTCTCTAAATGGCTTCCCCAGGTCTCTCCTTTGCCTACCCCTCCACCCTGCACAATGCCCCTGTTCCTACAGAAACCAGTCAAGCCCCTCAGCAGCCACCACTTGGCTTTGCAGAAATATTTTTGATAGGAAGAATGCAATTCTGCTAAGAACGGCCCAGTAAAGTATTTTCTTCAGCCAAAGAGGAATCTGAATAAAAAAAAAAAAAAATCAGGAAATTCCTAAATACCTGGGTAGAAGATCACAGCCCACTCCAATCTCTCTAGTTTCCACTTCGGTCTTGGCCTGGGTTTCTAGTAAATAGTCCAACCTGCTTTGTAGTTCGTTATTCTGGAGACGAGAAAAAAGATATTTTCAGTAAGTCAAATATGTTCCCCCCCAAATATGTATAATACAATTTATATGTATTATCTGACTTTGCCCCATAACATGGGCAACTATCACAATGTATTTACAGAGCATCACTTACACAATAGGTGTTGAAGAAATAGATTGATTGAATCCATACAAATGGCTTTCTATGCATGTACAGACATCTGCATCCAATTTTACACAAATGAAAACAAAATATTGTAATCTATGTTATAATCTGCTTTTTCAGCCACCAATTTGTTGCAGCTATTTTTCTATCTTTATTAGCTTTCTTTTTGTGTCAACAAACTATTTTAATTCATTAATAGTATTCCATTGTATGGATACATTATTTATTTAACTAGTCCCTTATTGATGGGCATTTAGATATTTATCACGTTTTTGCCATTATAAATAAGGTGCAGCCCAACTTTTAACACCTCCTCATTAAACTATAAAATGAGCAAGTCTGTTAATTTAACAGTAGGAAATACCTCTATAACTTAATTAGTATTTCATAGGTGTGGAAAATTCAGAATCTCACACATATAAAGTAGAACAAGCTCCTTGGGATTAAAATGCACATTCTGAAAACTTTTTTTCCTTCAGGCCAGAGCCAAACATTACATAAGTTAAAGATTAGATGCTCAGCAATTGGAAATTTGCCTCATGGGGGAAATGAAGGACAAAGAAGCAAGAGATACAGAAATGAAAATAGACAAAGAAGTTGAAGATACTGAAATGAAAATAGATGAAGTGCTGGTGCCTGAAATCTAAAGGGCAAAAACACCAAAAGAAAAAAAAAAGTTCAGAAAGAAGTGAACAGTGGTTATCTCTGCGTATGAGATTTGGGGATGCTTTTTAAAAAGTCCTTCTATATATTTTTCATTAACGCTAGACTAAATGTTCAGGAAGCAGTGATCATATCTATCTTCCTGGTTGTATTCTCAAAGCATGGCATGCAGCAGATGCAAGATAAATATTTGCTGAATAAATAAATTTATAATTGATTTTACAATGAACATTTTATTTGCATAACTAGAAATGAAATCGTTTGCTCTTTTCTTAAGTTGGAGCTGAAGCTGAGGCACTATTCTAAGACATTAGATAACACAACGAAGTTTAAAAGTTCTATGGAGACAGAAGCTCATTTGTTTTGAAAGAAAGAATGTGGGTTATTCAGTAGCTCCTGCTCTGAAAGGTCGATACCAGCAGCAAAGTATCAGTTCTTGTGAAAATCCATGTTCTGTACAGTGTAAAGGTCAATGAATCCCTTCTGATAAATAAGAAATGGTGTAAAGGAAGAGAATGCTCTCCAGATTCCTTAGCAGATGACATGCTATGACAGATCAATAGGCTCTGAATCTATCACCTCATCCCCAGTATGGAAGAATGGTGCTGGCTTATTCCCAGAGAGTCATCGGCATTCATACACACACACACACACACACACACACACACACACACACACACACGCCCACGCAGAGAGAAAGCGAGAGAGAGAGCGCTTCCCCAACAATGTCTAAACTCTCTAATTTATAAGGAAAGAGAAAGGCAGAAGAGGCCTGCCTTTGCTGGATGCTCCAGTAACCCCATAGCCTTAACCCTTCTTAGTGTAAAGACTTTAATCGTGAGGATTTCACAGCATGCTGGGTCTAATACCTATAGGTAGGGGGCCTAAAAGACAAGGTTAACAAATATGCCGCAACTGATACACAGTGAATAGTGGACAAGTGACCCCAAATCCTTTGTTCTATTTCATGGGAACTCTGTGTGTGCATGACAGATACCCACAGAAATCAAAATAAAAAATGTATACCCATGAGAATATAATGCAATCAGTAGAAAAATTATTGTATATCTACTATATATCAGGTACTGAAATTAGCTGAGGGAAGAGTTAGAAGTTAAAGAAATATGGCATGATTTGCCACCTTTGAGGAGCTTGGTCTTGCGGGGATACAGATAACTCAGCAGCAAATAAGAGAACAATGTGCTAAGTAACATTATAGGGGGACCCAAAGAATATTAAGAGGGAACTCAGAGGGGACATCTGACTCAAAACGGGGACAGGGGTGGAGTTTCTGGAGTTAGGCAAGAGAAAGAGAGTAAGAAAAAGCAAAGGAGATGAGTATTCCAGAACTGTGGAAACACACAGGGTTGAGAAAAGGCACTTTATTGCATTACACAGGTGTGCAGAAGTTAGTTACGAAAGGCTACGTATGCCATTACAAGAAGTTAGAAACCAATCTTACAATCGCAAAGTCAGCACCAGAATTTCTTTTAATCACCTGGCTCCCAGGTGAAAGTTGGATTGGAGGAAAATAAGACAAAAGGCAGCAGAAAGGCCACTGCAACTATTCAGCTAAAGAGTGGGGGTTGCATTTGCAGTAGAAAGGAGTATGCACTCAACAAACTGATCCTGCTGCAAGTCACAGCTATACATTCTGAATAACAGATTAAAAACAACTAATGAGGTCTCTAGAGAAGTCAACAAAGACCGGCAAGTTTTGGAGATGAGGTGAAACTTGAAGCACGTGGCAAGTAGTCCTCCGTATTATTATTTTTCTTTTTGCTGGCAGCTTTGCCCTGACAGCAGCACAGTCATGGTGGTGGCAGTACAGATATAGTAAAATATTAACAGAAAGATCATCTTTCTGGTGGAAGAAACCAGGAGAAGGATGCCAGGGCTACTAACAGTAGGGGAGAAGGCAAAAGAGAAGAGTCAGAGTAGGGGGAAAACACTAAACTCTTGTATATAGACTCAGCTCAAGTCACTGGTAGACGACTGAACCATGCATGTCTGGAGAAAACTGAAAGAAGTTTGCAGCTAATGTTTAAAGAACTGAACTGAGATCTGCCATCACCATCACAGACAAGCAGGATGTAGTTGGGTCTGGCTAAATTCATTGCCTTTTACAACAAAAACCCAACAAAGCACTCACAATGTCCAGCTTATGATCCAAAATTATGTGACATATAAAGAGTCAGGAAAATATTACCCATTCCTAAGGGAAAAGAGAATCAACAGACACCAATCCTGATATAACTCCGATGTTGGAATTTTCAGACAAAGACTTTAATGCAGCCATCATAACAATGATCAGCGAGACAAAGAAAAATATGCTAACGATTAATGAAGTAGTAAAAAAAATCAATAGAAAATATAAAAAAAAGAACTAAATGAAAATTTTAGAACAGGAAAGTATAATACCTGAATTTTTTTTTTAAAGTCACCAGATTGACTTAAGACTGAAGATGATAAAGGAAAAAGTCAGTAAACTTCAAGATACATTAATAGAAATTACCCAATTGAAAGTAGATAAATAAAAGACTTTGGAGCACTGTGGAACTGTGAAGCAATTTGAAAAGCCTAACATATGGATTTTTTAATCAAAGAAAAAGAGAGGAAAATTAAAGCAGAAAAATCACTGTACAACATAATAGCTGAAAACTCCCCACATTCAGTGAAAGACATAAATTTACAAATTCAAGAAGCTCAGTAAACCCCCAAACAGGATAAATTCAGAGAGAAACACATTACAGTCAAACTTCTGAAAACCACAAACGAAGAAAAATCTTGAAAGCAACTTGTTACATACAGGGGCATCATCATTTGAATTACTACAGATATCTCATTAAAAACCATGGAAACCAGAAACAATGAGTACCAAGAGAAATAAACTGGCAACTTAGAGCTCTATATCTCTCAATAATGAAGGCAAAATAAAGACCTGCCTTTCAGAGAAGAAAAACTCAGAGAATGTTTTACCACCTGGCCTGCACTACACAAAATTCTAAATAAAAGGTCTTCAGGCTGAAGAGAGATGACATCAGAGAGAAAAATCAGACCTCCAGAAATAGAGTATATATGAAAGAATCTAGTTTCTCTTAATTTCTTTAAAGTGCATATGATCGTTAAAGCAAAAAATAATAATGTATCATGGTTTTATAATGTATGTAGATACAATACATATAAAAATTATAGCCACAGGCACAGCAGTAAATGAACCTATATCATTGCAAGATTTCTACATTTTACAAGAAATGGTACAATATTATCTCTAGGTGGACAGTGAACAGCTAATGATGTATACTGCAATACCCAGAGTAACCACCAACATATTAGAGAAAAGAGATATAGCAAAAATGCCAATGGATAAATTAAAATGTTATTTTAAAAAAACTGAAATAATCCAAAAGGCAAAAAGGAAGAACAAAACAAACAAGCAAGCAAAATAAGCAAAACAAACCAGAAGCAACAAACAGAAAACAAATAATGAAATGTAGATCTAAATCCAATCATATCAATATAATTAAATAATAGTAAACTACATACTCCAATTAAACGGCAAAGACTATAACAATGTATAAAAAAGCAAGTCCCAACTATTGTGTATAAGAGATGTACTTTAAATACAGAGATACAAATCAGTTGAAAGTAAATGACTGGAATAATATATATCATGTAAACAGTAAATATAACAGGGCAAAAATGGCTACATTAATATCAGTTAAAATAGAGATCAAGACAAAGAGTATTAACAAAGGTAGGGACCAACATTTCATATTGTAAAGATCAATTCATCATCAAGACATAACAAAAATGTGTATGTACCTAGTAACAGAGTTTCAAAGTACATAAAGTAAAAACTAACAAAGAAAGAAAGAGACAGTGTAAAAAACCATGGTAAGGGATTATAACACCTTTCTCTTGGCAATTATCCAAAATCCAAGAAAAATGTCAGTTATCTAAACAATATTATCAACCACCTAAACCCGATTGATATTTGTAGAACATACACAACAGCAAAATATATATTTTTTCACAAAAATTTAATTGAAAATATATGCTGGGCCATAAAATAAGTCCCAATAAATTAAAAGTTAAAACCATACAAGCTGTGTTCTCTGACTATAACAGTATTCAATTAGAAATAAAAATAAGATATCAACAAAAATTTCAACTATTTGGAAATCAAATAACGTGCTTCTAAATAATCCATAAATCAAAGAAAAATCTCAAGGGAAATTAGGAAATACTTCAAAATGAATGATAATAAAATTACAGTATATCAAAGCTCGTGGGATGCAGGTGAAGCAGAGATTAGAAGAACATTTATAGCTTTAAAGGTTTATATTAAAAAAGAAGAAAGGTCTAAAATCAATGACCTAAGTTCTACCTCAAGAAGCTAGAAAAAGAAAAGCAAAGTAATCCCAAAATAATTAGAAGGAAGTAAGTAATGAACATCAGGGCAAAAGTCAATAAAATAGAAAGCAGACACGCAATGGAGAAAATCACCAAAGCCAAAAGCTATTTTAATTATTTTTAAAAATCAACAAGAATTGATAACCCACTATTTGGCCAAAGAAGAGAAAGAGAAAGAGAGACAGAGACATAGAGTGCATAAGATAGGGAGATCAAGAGGGTACAAATAATCAATATCAGAAATTAAAGAGACATTAAAAGTAAAGAACTGGGCATCTGTGTAGAAAAAAAGGAGTATTAATACCTTTACTTCACACAAAACCCAAAGATCAACTTAAAATGGATCATCTAAATAAAAAAGTAAAAACTATAAAATTTTTAGGGGAAACCACAGGAGAAAATATTTGTGACCTTGTAGTAGGAGAATATTTCTTAGGACACAAAACACACAAATCATAACAGAAATAAATGGTTAATTTAAAACCAAAAATAAAAAATCTCTTCAACAGGGCCTGGCATGGTGCCTCAAGCCTATAATCCCAGCACTTTGGGAGCCCGAGGTGGGCAGATCACTTGAGCTCAGGAATTCAAGACCAGCCCAGGCAACGTGGTGAAACCCATCTCTATTATAAGTACAAAAATTAGCCAAGCGTCGTGGTGGCATGCACTTGTAGTCTCAGCTACTCAGGAGGCTGAGATGTAGGAGGATAGCTTAAGCCCAGGAGGTCGAGGCTGCATTGAGCCAAGACTGCACCACTGTACTCCAGCTTGGGTGACTGCACAAGACCCCATTGCAAAAAATATATATATATATGTATCTTCAGCTATCATTAAGAAAACAAAAAAGCAAGTCACAGGATGGGAGAAAATGTTCATAGTACATATATCTGACAAAGGACTCGAATCCAGAATATATAAAGAACTTTTCCAACTCAATAGTAAAAAAACTAAAAGCTCAATAAAATAATGAACTAAAGATTGGAACAAACACTTCGAAAGATGAAACTTACAAATGGCAAAAAGCATACGAAAAGATTCTCAAAAAGAAGAAAAGAAGCTCAGCATCACCAGTTGACAAGGAAATGCACATTAAAACCACAATGAGACAGCACTCTATATCCCCTAGCACGGCTCAGTTTATTTTCTTTTGTTTTTATTTTTATTTTGGGGGCTTTCAAAGCCAGAAAACCTGCTAGACAAATTCTAAAAGAGCTATAAAACTGAATGGCTACATTTAAAAGGTTGGCAATACTAGGTCTGGGTTAGGATATGGAGACACTGGTACACTCAAACTGTAGGAAATTAAACTACTACAACCCCTTTGAAAAACCGACGGTCTCTCAGAAAGTTAAACTTATGCCTCCTCTTCCAACCCAGCTATTCCACTACCAGGAATTTACCCAAGAGGAATTGAAACTATGTTCACATAATGAGTTGTACTGTAATGCTCACTTCTGCTTTATTCACAATAGCCCTGAGCTAGAAACAACTCAAAAGTATTTTGTCAGGTGAATGAATAAACTGTGATATATTCATACAACAGAATACCACTCTGCAACAAAAGGGAATGCATACAACTTAGATGCGTCTCAAATCATTATGCTGAGTGAAAGAAGCCCGACACCGAAGAGTGCATGCTATAGGATTCCATTTCTAGAAATGGAAATCATACAGTGGATTCCCACTAAATGGGAATCCATAGTGACCAAAAGTGATAAAAAGTGACTCGCCACCTCCAAAAAAAAAAAAAAAAAAAAAAATATCAGGAATTGCCTAGGGATGAATGGAAAGCTGGGTTGCAAAGTGAAACCAGAGAATCTTTGGTGGGGTTATAGAAATGCTCTATATCTTGATGGCAGTGGTTATTTCACGGGTATACACACTGTCAAAACTCAGTGGATTATACACTTAAACAGAAACAATTATTTATGTAAGTTAATAAATAATGGAAACTTATTTATGTAAGTTAATAAATAACTAAGTTGACAAGGTAAAAAATAAACGATGATGAAAGCCTGAACATGGGCAATAAGAGGAGAGTTAGAGAGTGTGGGGCAGATTTAAGAAATACTTTTAAAAATTAAATTAACGGACTTGATACAATAAAACAAGACTATCTGCTTCTTAGTCTTGCAGAATATGACTACAGTGGAACGACAAAGAATAGCCTCAGACTGTTGCCTGGACTGTGCTACAGAAAAGATTGCTTCTGGGACTGAGAAGCAAATTGCATGGTTTTCCTGCTTTCAAACACTACCCCCTTGTGTTTATATGTGTAACGGATACCAACCCGATGGCTTGGGAGGCGCATGTGCCCTCCGCGAAGGGAGAAAATGTGTAGCACTTCTGAACATTTTTTGGAAATTATGTTACGAATGTTTGGCAGTCACCTCCCCCACCATTTCCCTCAGGCCCAGGGGTGTGGGCAGCTCGGGGGCTGTAGCACATACATAGAATGTGTGTTCCATAAGATGCATGTGGGGAGCCCGGTGCCTGGTGCTGCCACTCCAACATTACACAGAAAAATTATTAATAGTTCCAAGAATGCACAACAGACACACTGAGAGGCTCAGGTGTTACACAGCACACATCAAATGCAGGATGGACAAAACCAAGACATTTGACTCCTTTCCTCTGACTTTTGAATTGAGCTGTAAGTGTAGGATTTCCAACAGAGAAAAGTGTAACGAAATCTGTTCAGAGTTTCAAAAAGCTTATGAAGATAAATGCTTGCAATGTTATTTTAAGAACATTTTCTATATTGGAAATGGAGAATATTTCTTCTTCTCTAGAAGTTGAGCTAATAAAAAAATTGTTTGGAAAAAAACAGAAAGAAAAAAGAATGGGCATATTTTTGTTATCAGGAAGATTTTCTTTTTCACCTTTAGTTTAGAATCAGAGGGCGCATTTGCAGGTTGGTGACAAAGGTATATTGCGGGATGCTGAGGTTTGGGGTATGACCGAGCCCATCACCCAGGTAATAAGCATAGCACCTGGTAAGTAGTTTTTCAGACCGTTTCCCCCTCCGTCTCTCCCGCTTCTAGTAATCCCCAGTGTTTATTGTTCCCATGTTTATGTCTACCAAACACCGCATGTTCTCACTTATCAGCGGGATCAAGAAGATTTTAAATTGGTTGATGAAAATGTAGTCTGACAGGGCCAGGCTAGAGCAAGCTTTTAGGAGCCTGCTGTGTCATTTGGGTTTGGGGCAGAGGGAGGAGGGAGTTCCAAATCTAATGAGTTTAAACACAGGTAAGCACAAATGATGAATCCAGGGACTAAAATGATCCATATTCTCTGTTTTAAAAGAAAAGAAGAAAGGTTCTAGAGTGTCAGCCGTGACCTAGGAAAGGGCCTGTCCTTTTCTCTGAGACCAGGATGAGGTAGAGGGTCTTCCCTTCACTGTTTGTCCAGGAGCCTAATGTGATTTCAACATTTCAACAAAGTTTTCAAACATTAAAAATGGTAATAATCTCAGAGTTGATCTTAGCCTTTTCCCTTTTTTAAAGATGAAGTACCTGAGCCCAGACTGTTGGTGGCATGATTTGCCCAAGGTCATGCACAGATAATGGCAGAATGTGAGTCAGAACCAAAGTCTCCAAAAGGCTGAGTAATTAAGAAAGAATTAACATTGGTACTGTGCCAAGCACAATTCTAAGTGTTTTGTATATATTATTTAATCATAAAAAATTTCTTTCAAGTGGGAGTGATTATCCCCATTTCACAAACGCTGAAACTGATGCTCAGAGGGGTAGAATTACCCGCCCAGAGTCACTCTGCTTGTAAGCAGAGGTGTCAGGGTAAAAACACAAAGCCCTTAGATATAACTGCAGAGTTATGTAATACTAATGGTGCACTAGTAAATTTTTGAAAATAAAATCCCTAGGTTAAAAAGCTCTGATTGTGACATATGTCAATTTCTGTGATGTAAAGACCTCCTCCATAGCTAATTTCAAGTGACCAACATGACATCCCCGAATGGAGACCTGAGAAGCGATGCATGCCTTCCACTTTAATTAACCGGTATGAAGCAGCTCCAGCACAGCGCTGGATATGCCGTGCAGTCCTGAACCCGTAGCTCAAGAAGGAGAACAGCTAAAATATTCTTGGGGAACAGCTAGGAACTGGACTGAGGACATGTGTAAGAACTAAGGCTCTTCAGTCTGAAACTAAGGGTTGCTTCTTTAAAACCAACAGCATTGTGGCTAAGAGAAGCACAGGCATGATCAATAAATCCCTAAATACTGCCGGGGCATGGAGCCAGAACAAATAATAGGAGCAATGACATCATACAAGACCATCAGCTTATGACACTCAAACTCTAAGACTTGATACGAATCCCAAACACCTATGAATTCTACAAATACTGGGGCCAACTGCTAAAAGAAGCTGCAATATTGCCAGCCTATAAGACTCATGTCCAGCCTCACCTTCCCGGGATGCACCTTTCTGGTTGCTGCAGACAAAGGACTTCTGGGCCCTATGGCGTGCTAGTAGGACCTGGCCTGTCCAAGCCCTGCTCTTCTTCACCTAAAGGTGAAATTCTCTTTTTTAAATTATCACACAGCTGAGTTTGATGCCAGTCTCCAACTTTGAGGATGAGCAAAAGAGAAAGAGTGATTCATTATGGGACATAGCTATCAATCTAAAATATTTATCAATGATAATGAAAGAGTCCCTGGGACCCAGGCAATTAAAGAAACAGTAACACATACAGCATTTGCCATGAGCCAGGTACTTCTCTAATCACTTAAGTATTAACACATTTAATCGTCATAACAACTCTATGGAGAGGAAGCCATTTCACAGAGAGTTCCTATTTATCAACAAGCCAACTGAGGCATAGGACAGTTAACTTGCTCAATATCACATCACTACTAAGTGGCAGAGCTGAGATTTGTACTCAGGTAGTATGAGTATGGAGTCTGCAATTGTGCCCTTAACAAACGTAGCTACTTATTAATAAGAAGGGGAGTTACCAGATTTATCTACCAAAACTTTTGTGGTTTCTTTTAGGAGGTATTAATTAGATATCTATTTAAAAGTTTTCTGTGTTATGTTAGAAAGAATAACAAAAGAACATGTAAGTTAGGTCACCCCAGGACTTCAGGGCCTGGAGAAGGACTGCTCAGCATCCGTACCGTAGAGCAATCAGGTGGAGAGTTGAGCAGCAACGTGTCAGCATTAGCGATCATTCACAATTAGCAAGGAACAGCGTCAGCAGAGTGTGTGTAAATTATCAACTAGTCTGAGAGTCAAAGAGGAAAACCAAGTATTTGAATGTCACCTCTGATCTCCTAGGAGAGGAGATCTCTACATGGCCCAGCTATGTATGATGAAATATTGATAAAGAATACATGTATTTTTAATAGTGCTAAAGACAGTGATAAGGAGTCCTGAGTTTGAGTCACCTTGGAAGAAGCCACTGAGGGTCCTGTGACCCAACCAAGAACCTATGTAACCCACATCCTCTAATCTTAGCAATTTGGAGAAGGCATCCTTTCTCTTTTGGATCTCAAAGATGATGGCACCTGTCTGGAAGGTGTCAAAATGATGTTACCCTCAGAAAATATTGAAAGAAGTAAAACAATGGCCTCAGGAAAGTTTAAAAAAAAAAAAAAAAAACAAGAACAGAAACAATGACAAAATAAATTAAAACCCATGATATTTAGTATTCTAAAATAGGTTTAAGTCTAAATGTATTATTAAATCCTGTCATTATGTAACTTATTTTGTATATATTGTCTGCTGTAAAGGTGGATGTCTGAAGTGGCCAAAAGCAATTAGCCATACTAAATTTGTATTAGAATTTAAATAGTTTCAGGGAATTTAATCAATCAAATTGATAATCATTATTGATATGCTCAAAAAAACTGGTTTTCAAAGTCTTGCTTATTAGATAGACATAGCTGACACTGCCACCCACCCCCCCAACATCCTCTGGGCATTCCTGTTTCCTAACAGGCCACTGGTGATTCTTTATGTGGGGGCTTCCTTTGACCACCAGAGTCCAACTGGCTCTGCCAAGGGCAGGCCGGAACTGCCACAACCCTCTGGAGTGGGCCTCAGCCAATGACTGATGGGAGTTAGTGGATAAATGCCCCAGCTTTCTGGTCTTCCAGTAAGGAAAGCTCAGGGTCACTTCCACACCATCTCCCAGAGATCCCCAGCAGGAATGAGCCTCAGCTGTCCCTAGGGCGACCTCCTTAATATGGCACCGCTATTGGCTCTCTTCCCTTCCCTGTCTCATTTCCCCATTCCCCTAGTGGGGCTTCCTGAGATCACCTCCCAGATAAACTATCTGGACTCCACATTTCAAGGTCTGGAGCAACCCAAACTAAGGTAAGAGATGAGTTTAATACACTGAGCATGAACAAACATAGCGATTTCTAAGACTACTCCCCATTTGCAATGTTCCCTTGGATATTTAAGAATCTACCAGTAGGAGAGCTTGCTTTAGCAGCACAGCCAGAGGTGGGCGTGGGGGACAGTCTTGGTGGACCTTCTGCCTCTCCTGTCAGCACGTCTTTCCTCTCTCCTGTGACTGCCCCCTCTTTGGACACATGGGCTTACATGGGCTTCCACTAGGGCCCTCATTTTCTGACTCTTACTGGGGAAGGTGTGCTTCCTCCCACAGGGAGCTGCAATTTCAGGAAGGAATCTCAGAAAGAGAAATGTTCATTCACAAGGCTGGCGCTGAGCCAATGACTGTGGACGGGAAGACAGGAGTGGAAATGGGGAAAACACCCATTTACTCAGCTTCAAAAGACAGAGACTCTTGGGCTTTGAATCTGGTACCAAGCCCCTGTGGGCCACGAGGGACTTCTGGTTATGACTGCTGTAAGGCAACCCCTCAAAAACAGAGTGAATGAAGGCGCAGCTCACTACCCACTCAAACATAGTAGTTCAGAGCTCAGGCTCTGGATCCAGGCTTACCCATCTCTATTGTAACTTTGGGCAGACTTCCTAATGTCCCCAAACCTCAGTTTCACTATCTATAAAAGGGGGAAAATATCATCTAACTCAGAGGGCATCCCTTTTAATAAAGAGAGAACAACAATAATACTTTTAAAATTATTGAGTGCTTAGTACATGCCAGGCACCTTCTATACATTCTCATTTCACAGTCACCCACACGTAGCACAGTTATGATCCCTCCTTTATAATGATAAGAAACTTCCCCCAAATCACCTAGCTGATAAGAAGCAGATCCAGGGTTCACACTTGGGTAAGCTGGATTCCACTCTTAACTTCTGTGTTATACAGAACATATCCAAAGTAACTAACAGTGTCCAACACACACCCGGGCTTAATCGAAGTTCTCTCTTCTCTTTTTTCTTACTTCATCATTGTCTGCCGGGCTCTCTCACTGGGGAAGGACTATAACGAGGAACACAGACAAGGACAGGTGCTTGGCAAACCAGCTTTTCACGAAGTCTCAAAAGGCAAAGGCTCAATGCCAAGCTCTTAATAAAGAACCTCTAGAGCAAATAGATTTTGACTTCTCCTTCTATTAATACCTAACCTTGTAAGGTTCTTCCAACCCCATAATTTTCTTCTCTGGAACCTTTACAAAATCCCCAAATGACTTTCAAAAAGCCAGAAAGTCAAGAATACTAAGCATCTGAAAGTTTCAGGTAAAATTAAATCCCCTCTAAAACATCTTCACTCGATGTGATAGGAGAGCACTGCATTTAGGAGTCTTTTAGCCTGGCTCTGACATTTATTAAGCTGGGCAACCTTCAGCAAAACCACCTGTCGTCTCTGTGCCTCTGTTTTCTCATTTATCAATACAGAGATAATAATCTTAGTCTTGCCTTTCTGAAAGTTGCAGAGAGAATCATGTGAGGAATGTACACGAACATATCTCACAAATTATAAAGCACTGGACAAATGTAGGGAATTATCAGTGCTAATCAACAGCTTATCAGGCTCGCTAGGATGATTCTTTAATAAGAAAAAGTAGAACTAAAAAGCAGAAGTGAGCAGCAACTGGAATGAGGAGAGTCTGACGGTAAAGGAAAAACAGCTGTCAGAACCTCATTTTCAAGGCTGGCACTTAACCCTCAATCAATTTTACAAGGCCGGGAAATAGCCATATTTTTAATTAAGTGTTGGTGGTAGGCTTAGCAACATAAAATTTAATGGTAGGGAAGACATCAACTTGCAAGAAACACAGATTCTTACCTCTCCTTCTAAGAAAGATATCTTTTCTAAAAGCTGCAGTATTAAGAGCTGTTTCTGTTGCAACTTTTTCTTTAATGATTCAATCTAGAAAGAAAGGGATGGAAAATTGTTAACCAAAAATATATAATTGTACAAGTACAAGTTTATCAACTGGAATAGATGCCTTTAGTTTTCATTTACTCTTATTTTTATTTCTATTTTTCCTCATTTCCAGTGGGGCTGGATGGTTTTCACTGAAACAGCCTCCGTGCTGATTCTCTGTGTTTCGCGGAACAGTATTAACACGAGACGCTCCAAGACAGGGGGATTTTGTGAACAGGCGAGGTTGGGGCAGCAGACATGATTCTGGAGTCACAGCTAATTAGCTTTGATTAATCCAACATTTCCACACTGATTTTACTGTGTAACCCTTTAAAACATCCAGTCGATCTTCCAGAGAATGTGCTTTGGGAAATATAGATACAACTCTCCAAAAAATGATTATTCAGCTTGAATTTATAGGGCAGCCTGCATTTCAAACATTTGGCTGTGTTATTCAATACATTCATATTTGTTCAACCAAGTGTCAAAAGTTGGTTTGAAAAAAGGATCATTAGAAGTCTCATTAAAAGTGTTGAAATTCAGAGGACCAAAGACTCATGTGGCCTAGAGTAAGCAAGAAAGGCTTCCTAAGAAGACCCATCTTGGCCGGGCGCGGTGGCTCAAGCCTGTAATCCCAGCACTTTGGGAGGCCGAGACGGGCGGATCACGAGGTCAGGAGATCGAGACCATCCTGGCTAACATGGTGAAACCCCGTCTCTATTAAGAAATACAAAAAACTAGCCGGGCGAGGTGGCGGGCGTCTGTAGTCCCAGCTACTCGGGAGGCTGAGGCCGGAGAATGGCGTGAACCCGGGAGGCGGAGCTTGCAGTGAGCTGAGATCCGGCCACCGCACTCCAGCCCGGGCGACAGAGCGAGACTCCGTCTAAAAAAAAAAAAAAAAAAAAAAAAAAAAAAAAGACCCATCTTTGTTTTTATAATATATTGTATCTTAGATCACTCTTTGCTTTCCAATCATGTCTCCCTAGAAAAACCGTAGCTTCCCTGAAGGCAGGAACCAGAGTACTCTGTACCAGGCCATGTTATGCATAATAATGGGAACAGTATGTAGGGTCATTAATAACACATTAACTTTCCAAAACTCTTGTATATTAAATTTTTGTGCTCACAGAATAATTTTTAAAAAGCACTCTCAGGCCAAGCACAGTAGTTCATTCCTATGATCCCAGCACTTTGGGAGGCCAAGAGAGGAGGATTGATTGAGCCTAGGTGTTCAAGACCAGCCTGGGCAACATAGTAAGACCCTGTCTCTACAAAAAATCAAAAAATTAGCTGGGTGTGGTGGTGTGTCCCTGTAGTCCCAGCTGCTTGGGAGGCTGAGGTGGGAGGATTGCTTGAGCCCAAGAGGTCAAGGTGGAAGTCAGCTATGATGGTGCCACTGTACCCTAGCCTGGGTGACAAAGTGAGACCCTGTATCAAAACAAAACAAATTTTAAAATCCTTCTCAGTGCAAAATGACAACAATCCTATGGAAGTGAATCTAGCAGTATGTAGAAAAAGTACATATGCATTAACCCTTTGACTCAGTAATTCCATTTTTAGGAATAGATCCCAAAGATACACCAGCCAAAATATGAAATGATATGAACAAAGGATTTTTGTTATTTTAGGAAACACAAAACAGAACTCCATCAATAAGTGACTGGTTATATAAACCATGGTATGATGGAGGTCTATGTAACCTTCCAAAAAATGCAGATCTCGAAAACACTGAAGAAGTGTATTTCAAGGTAGACAGTATACTCGCTTTGATGTAAAACAGGCGGGGACACATGAATGCATATTTATTTGCAAAAGAAACACGGCAAAAACAAAATAAACCCTAATTATTAATAAACAGTTACCAATAGGGAAAGGGAAGAACTTAGGTGAAGGAGAAAGAATAAGTTATTACATAGGTTTATGTAATAAACATAAGCCTAGTTACATAGGTTTAACTTTGAAAGCATTATTTTATAGATTCAAAAAATACAATGAAGCCAAAAAGAAAAAAGTGAACCCTAAAATCTGAGAACAAACTGAATTGAAGAAATGATGTGTATCACAAATTGGTAAGAAGTATTAATTCAAGTGTTGTTAGAATACAGTAATTTGACTCAATATTCTTAGTGGATTATCAAAGATAAATAGAGCTGCAAAGTAATCTCTCATTCACTGGGAAGACTGTTAGTAGTAACACTGAAGTTATTTTGAAACCATTTGATATATATTGTAGTATCATCATGTTTGGAACCAAGATTTTTACTGTAAGAGAAAGCAATACATGTATGAAATCAAAGAAGTAAACAAAGTTTTGTTCAATTTAAAATGACAGTATCAGTATGAATTCATAATTTTTATTTTCTTTTGTAAAATACGTATCCCTACTCTATCTACTGAGAAAACTTGGAAACAATAAGAACATAATATGTCCAGGTTGTGGTCTCTAAATAGCATTCCCCACTGAAAAAACACAGGACATCTTGGTGAAATGGCTCATTTCAGGGGACAAAAAATAAACTAGATGAACCTGAGATACCCTGTTACGCCTGAAAACAAGGACATGAGGTGTCTCCCGTTGGGCCAAGGATGGAACATTCTGAACATCAAAAATAATAATGAGTGTAATTGAGTAAAACACATGAAATATACAGATACCAAAGAACATAAGTATTATATTTCTTAAAAAAAAAAAAAAAAAAAAAAACAGTAACAGCTCACTGAACTCCAATGGATGTAAAAAAGGCATCAACTCCTTACTTGGAAAGCAGTTTGGAGGAAAAAATAAAGCATCTATCTTGCCTTCTTTGTTTAAAATGCATTTTGAGATTCTAAAAAGCCCTAGTTTATGAGGAAAAGTTTTACTTGACAGAATAATTCCAGTTAATCAATGGCCAAGGAACGACAGAATTAGAAAATCACAATTTTGCAATTTCTATGAAATAATGGCTTTAAGCATTCATCATCAGTAGATTAAACAGTGATGGTGAAAGCTGATGAAGAAACATTCAACCATGTTTTGGGTTGTCACCTCTTGGCTCCATTATCAGCCTTGGCATCACCCAAGGTGGAACCACCAGACATTCTACACCCCAGAAGTGATATACGATGAAACACACACATCACCCATGAAGTGTTCTTGCCTTTCCGAAAAGTTGAAACTTGATCTAATCAAGCTTCTAGAGCTAATAAGAACACAAAAAGTTGTATCCAGAATGTGAACATTTTTACAAGACAACTGACTCAGTCCTTAGGTAGGAATAAAACTAGTTGGGAGAGATGGGGGCAGCAATGCTCTAGCTTAAGAGACTTTAGAAACATAACTAAATATAAACACAATGTATGCTGATTGGAACAAAGCATCAGAAAAAAAGACACTTTGGAAAATGTTATTGCAGGTTGGTATTAAATAACAGCAAGGAATTATTAATTTCGTTAGGTGTGATGATGGTGTTATAATTATGTAAGAAAAAGTCCATATGTTCAGAGATGCATGGTGAAGTGTATAGGAAACATATGCAGAATGTCTGGGATTTGCTTTAAAATACTGCACAAGAGGGGAAAAAAGAGGAAGGAGTAGATAAAGCAAGTATGGCCAAATCTTGCTATTTGCTGAACCTGGGTAACGTAGAGGGCTCCATCAATTATTCTCTCTGTTCTGCGTGCATTTGGCATTTTCATTATCAAATATTTTAAATTTCACATGGTGTCAAAAAAAATGTAATCCTCTGACACGAAAAGTAAACCATACAAAGTAGAATAGAAACACCCATAAGAAAAAATGTCCAATGTTAATAATAATTAAAGACATTACCAATTAAAAACAGTAATGGGTTACCCTTGACTACCTATTAAATTTGCCCAAAACTATTGACTGAAGAAATGAGTGTTGGCAGGGCTGGGAGGGGCAGCTCCTCTCCTGTGTTGCAGGTGGCTTTGTGAATTAGTATGACCCTTCAGGCAATTTAGCAATAAATATTAAGAGCCATAAAGCTGTTCATACCCTTTGATCCACTAATCCCACTCCTGGGAATTTATCCTAAGGATATAATTCAAACATAGGAAAAAGCTCTATATATAAAGATGTTCTTGCTCCCATTATTTATAATAGAGAGAAAATGGAAATAACCTTAATGTCTAGCACTAAAGGAATGGGTAATAAATTACAAAATATCAATTTGATGGAGTATATTACACAAACACTAAAAACAAATACACTGCAAAATGGAAAGTTTACAAAAAGCCTCAAGGGATAGAAAAGCAAAAGTTTACAATGATGAAAGTAAAAGCTGGAACAGAAGTTGGATAAATGAAATACTTCTGGGGTTGTGGTAGGGTTAAAGTTTGTTTTGTGTAAACTTCCTTCCATTTTTGTAGAAATAATTTCCAAAAAATACTCTCATAGTGTGCCTTTTTCTTTCCTTTTTATGGTATTAAGATTGTTAACGTTGACTTTTAAAATCTTTAAATGAAAGGAACTAAAAGGTTCCAAGAAAGTCAGGGGTAATATTTAATCAAATGATGTAAAAGGTGATGTTAAATACACTTGTTTCACTGTCTCTGAAGAAATCAGAGTGGCTTATGAGGCAAGGAAAGCAAGAAAGGTGGTTTTAAAACAGATTAATGAGCAGCTCATAGTAAGATATTGAGAGGATCCTACTGGTCACTGTCCCCTAGATTGTAGTTTAAAAAATAAATCAATGGCAAATACATCACCTAGAGAGAATGCTGTAGGGAGAAGGTCTCTGGAATTCTCATGAGAGAGCAGAGGGCTGATGCTAGCCTGGAGAGACACCTGGTTCTGGGGAGAAGGAGCCGGACAGCAGTAGGATTTGAGGGTGCTGTAGCTTCTAACAAGGCTCATGGTTTTCAGCAATGGTCCTCCAAGAAGCAACTATGCTATTGCGCTAAATGAATGCTGTCTGTGCAGATTACCTTTTGTCCTGGAACATTTCTTACAGAAACATCTTTTCTAGTATGTTCTGTGATCTGAATTGACTTGTTCAGATAAGAGCATAAAGGATGCTACGGCTGGCAGAGTCAGTGCACTGCTGGCCCCAAGGGGTGCCAACCTTGAATCCTAACTTAGTCTCCCCAGTGGTCTGCCCTGAAGAACCTCCCATGCCTTTCCCAAGTGATGCACTCAGTTTCTAAAATAAGTAGACTCACATGCTCCTGGGTTTGATTGCCTCCTAGGAACATCTGACTCTCAAGCCTTTGGTTCTTTTTTCACAATCTTTAAGTCAAGTGGCTGGTATTATTTCTGACTACTAACTTCAAAGAACCTTGAAATATTGTCTTTTGTACCACCTAGCACATGAAAAACACTCAAAAGGTAGCTACTATTATGTGATTACTGATGTTTCTCCTTCCCTAGACTGTGAGCTTCCCAAGAGTAAAGACCTTGATCATCTTTATATTCTCAGATAACAAATGAATGAATCAACGAATCCATCCAGCTACTCCTAAACAATCCATCCCATAGACTTCAGGAGAAAAACTGTCTGGAACAGACACGTGGAGTCCCAGTTGGACCAAGATGATCTTGCTAAACACATGTCCCCAGAGCAACCCCCAAATCAGGAGTTACTCCAAAATCCAGGGTACCATATAGCTGGTATGCAAGAAATCCATTAGGCACCTTTGCTCTCACTTCTTGATGTATTACATGTTTAAGTTTGACCTTCAATTTACCCTTCACAAAGCTGCATTTAGTTCTAGCTGTCACCAGGTGGTGGTAAATGACGCAACTCACCAGGCTCCAATCAGGGCATTAAGAACTGAGACATTAGAAGCACTGATTTTCTGGACCTCACCTATTTGATTTATGCAACAACAGAATCTTGCAACAGCTAAATTTAAACATGAAATAGTAGCCCCCCCTTACAGAACAAGGGGAAAAACACATTTTCATAAAATCTGGGACCTTTTAACTGATATTAGTATAATTTTTTCTTTTTTGTTTTGATGAGTATGTTTCTTTGTAACTCAGACTGAATATGTGAATATGTGCCTTGCAGCCCGATCAATCATGCAGGATGTTAGTCTCTAAGAATACAGGCCAGTTTGATATCTAAGGAGGGAGGGGAAACAAAAGTTCTTTTAATTTCTTAAAACTGATCATGGCTTCTCCCCGCCCCATTAGCTACAATCGAGTTACCTGCATAGGTGGTTTGAGGTAAGTAATCATCCTTAACCATGGTCACATGCTGGAATCCCATGGAGGGAGCTTTTACAAAATACAGATGCTGTGGCACCAGAAATGCAGAATATCTCACTCTCTCAATTAAAAACCCCCTACATTTTTAATGTTCAGACTCACTAGCATGGCACGGGAGGCCCTTCCGCTGTGCTCCCTATTTTCCCACTTTCATTTCATGCCCGTACTGTCCCTACAATGAACCCTAAATTTCGGACACTCCATCGTCTCAGCCCTGCATGAACACACTACGGTCCTGCCTCTAGGACTTTGCACACACAGGCTGGTGTCTCCATTAGGAATGCCTCCCCACCCTCTATCCCCTTTTCCACCGGAAAAACTGCTGCTGTCACAATCCACCCACAGTCACCTCCCAGGCCAGTGCTTTCCAAGTCCTCCAGGCTGGCTTCGTGTCCCCCTCCTCTGTGATGGCTCAGCCTTTGAACCTACCCCTGTTAGGACACATCACAGTTACTGCCATCCTCGGTTGACTTCTTTCCCTTGTACAAGACCCCAAACCCACAGGGAACAAGTGTTTAGTGCATCAATTATCTCATATAAAAGATAACTTTTCTCAGGAGCTGAAATCACCCTTGCCAATCCACACATTTAAAGAAAAACTGCTTTAGAAACAGATTGCTATCTTAAAAAAAAAAAAAAAAAGTTCCCCAATATGTTTTAAAAGAGCTTATATGTCAACCAGACCAAAGTGAAATTGTACAAAAATGTAGTATGGTTCTGGTATGGATTCAGTGAGGAATCCACAGCTAGAAGTTGTGAGGCTTCTTAACTTCCTGGAATTTCTTTCCATGAGTAACATGGAGGACACAGTCCATTTCACATCAGAGGACAGAAATGAGATGGCTCTCGCATTGCAGTTATGTGAGTAGCACTCAATTGTGCAAGACTCATGAAACATAACTCAGGATTGAACTTGGGGACTGTGGAGATAAATGAATGAAGAAAACACAGCAGCAAATAAGTGTTAAATACCAGACAGCACTTGACATGGGCTGTTAATAAATTGTGCTTCGGGGTATTTTCTTTCACCAGCTGGCAAAGGATAACAAACACGAAAAATGCCTTATGTAAAACAGGACACACTCCAAACCAGAGCATATAAAAGGTGCACATCACTTTTATTTCGTACTGGGAGTGTCATGTGTACAATCAACTCCCCCTCCTGTCCGCTCTTACTGATAATAGGAGGAGGTTAAAACTGACGGCATACTTAAGAGTTTCCCGCTGAGACAAAGAAAAACCAGCCACGATGGTAACAGAAAATGTCACACCAAAACTTGATCAATCTCTCACAAATGAAAGGCTAGCCAAAAGAGGGGAACCATTAACATAATTAATTGGGAGTCCATTAGGCTGAGGTGGCTCCAGTGCCTTGGGTTCTAACCTAAGCAAACTGAAACCCAGCTCAGAGTGAATGGTCATGGCTTAGGAAGATGAAATTTAAAATTTAACCAATCAGGAAACACCAACTAACCTTTAAATAGGGAATTTTTTTTTTTTTTTAACACCGCGTCTCCCTCTGTAACCTAGGCTGTAGCATAGTGGTACAATCACAGCTCAATGCAACCTCAAACTCCTGGGCTCAACAGGTCCTCCCACCTCAGCCTCCCAAGTAGCTAGGATTACAGGCGTGATCAACCGTGCCTGGCTAATTTTTTAATTTCTTGTAGAGACAGGGTCTCGCTATGTTACTTAGGCTGTTCTGAAACCCCCAGCCTCAAGCAATCAATCCTCTTGCCTCAGCCTCCCAAAGTGCTGGGATTACAGGTGTGGCCTAAGTACAGACTTTCTGCTTTAACCAATCAAATATTTCCCTTGTCTTGTTTCCATAAACGCCTATAAAAGCTTTTCCCTCAAGCGCCCTAGGTGAAGCCCTCAATTGCTTGTGGCCTGGTGCTGCCTGCTCAAATAAACTCTTTAAAAACAGAAAATGAAAAACAAAACTGAAACGGTCACATTTAATCAAACTGCTTAAATCTTATAAGGAAAATGGAATTCAATATTTTAAATCCACATTAAGTTTATTTTATTTCAACATTTATTCGACATTATTGTTTATTTAAAATTTGTTTTATTTTGTTTTCATTGTAAATGAATGAAGTCTGAGTGAGCTCTAGAAAATTCCATCCCTGACCCAGTCAGTTCACCATTTCCCTGGATTTCTATGGAGAACTTCAAGCTATTTCCTTGTGAAATTTTCAGATTTTCAAATAATGTAATGGCATACATGTCCCCTGAAATAAACATTTTATATTATTTTATCTGAAATTTGTTTATGATGTTTTCATTTCATTTTCATTTCATTGTTTTCAAAATCAGAGTGTCGGGGCTGTATGTACTTGCACACATCGCAAAACTCAACCACAGGTTAACAGGTCACCACAGCTCCCCAACCACCATCCCCAACACCCCTGCTTTGTTATTCCTTCTCACGGGCCCTCATTTGTAGACATTCTGCTTAAAACAGCTTTAACAAAAGAATAATTCATTTTCACACTGAAAACTTTATCAAAGATGTATAACTGCCAATCAAAGCATCTAATCAAAATGAGATTACTAGGGCTGTGAATTCTAGGTCAAAATAGAGCAATATGATACTTTATTGTGAGTTCTTACAGCCTTTTCAAGGGAAATTTATGCCAATACATTATTTGAAAATTTGAAAATTTTACAAGGAAATACCTTGAAGATCCCCGTTATTGTTTTCGAAACCCCTAGAAATCCAGGGAAATGGTGAACTGACTGGGTCAGGGACAGAACCTTCTAGAGCTCACTCAGGCTTCAGCCGTTGTCTCCCTCTGCCTGCTCTTTTCCTGACAGTGCCGTGTCTTTAACCCAACTCTTGATCCCTCTATGATCTGGCAAACCATTGTTTCCATTTCCCTTAACAAAAGAGGAATTGTGTTTGATCTCCACACGCCCACTCTGAATGAGAATAATTGATATTTTACATTCTTCCTCTGAAAAAAGTGTTTTAGTTTTGCTCTAGCATTCCTTAATTCTATTTTGGAAGTCCTGTAACATTGTAATTTCATAGTTATTGTATTTTTAAAAGTGCATTCTCTTTGATAAAAGCCACCACAAAATGTAAGAATAAAAAGAATAAAGCTCAGCCTCTTTTTAACAAAAAAAAAATGCATAGAGAAATATGACAAGATCAGAATCTGCCCTGCACTAATGCAGCATGAAAGAAGAGTTTAATAAGGATGAAGAAAATGGTACATTATCTCATTTGGGGGGGAGTAAAGGAAATGAATTAAGGCCACAACAAAACGAAACTGAAAAATTGCTAAATGAAGCACTGAGTGGGGAAAATGAAAAATCAATGAAGGAATGGAGGGGAAAAGGTACATTTTTCATCTTCATGATGCTTGATTGGGTTTGTGGAAATTCATTTTCAATTAATGTGTCTTGTGGCATTCAGCCAGGCTAGATATGAACATGGCACATATTTTAATCAATTTTTTCCTATTAAGTTTGAAGTAATATATAATAATAGAACTATACCATTCAAAAGGATCGGTTGCAACTGGCTTCTGAGGTAAAATAATGTAATTTGGTTTGATTTCTATCTTATATTAAAGATAACCCAACTTCTCCTGAAGGAGAGGAGGAGCACTCTGGCTCCCCCGGATACCTAAATATGACTTGGCTATACAAATGTCAGGGAAGGACGGTTAAACTGCTTCCCAATCTGGGCACATTCTCTGAGAAGGAAGAAAGAAGGAGCGTGCAAGCTACAGGAACTTTGCTGGGTTAGCTCATGGTTCTCAGAAACAACCCCATGTGGTTATCCCCTCCAGACCAGGAAACTGAGGTTCCAAGACTTTCATCATTCATTCATTCCCTTCACAATCATCCAGATGCTTATATGGCTGAGATTAAGACCCAAGCAAGTGTCTGTGAGGGCAAGGCCCAGGCTGTCCTATTCACACCACACCCTGTTCAGAGGTTTGCTTGCTTCCATCCTCCCTGTGATGACAACCTATGCCTGCCAAGCTGTCCTGGAGAATTGGCAGGGCTGGGAAGAAGGTTGATATGTGACATGTCTGTCACAAAGGATCTGCTGGGGCCCTAATTCTTTAGGCTGTTCTTTTTTTCCCTCTATGATTCAAGAGGAGACTGGTGGAATGGAGATAGGGAAGAAGCTTATTTACCTCTGTGCTTTTCTTGACGAATTCAGTTTCAGAGACAAAACACCAAATCCTGAACAGGAGTGTCCAGGGAGAGAACTGTTTTAAAATCATGTAATACATATATACGGAAGCCCCTAGCTCCACATCTGGCACAAAGATGATGCTAAAAAATTGCATTTTGAAAGCTCTTCCTAAAGTTCAAGTGCATGGAAAGTGAACACTCTCCGGCACTAGCCAGGGCTCTCCTTGGAGCCTTCTTGCTGTCCTCCCTGCTCCTCACCCAGCACTCACTGGCCAGAGGCACCACTCTGGAGCTCAGATCTGATCAGGCAATGGGGAGCCATTGAGGAATTATGAGCAGAGTGATGAAGGACATCCTTCTTGGCTTGGTGCTAATAAACCATCACAATTGGTGTCGACCTATATTTCTAGCCTCTTCATTTCTCACTCCTTCATACCATCCAAACTAGATGAATGCTCTATGAACTCACCCTATACTTTCTGGTCTGCATGTTTTTGCTTTTATTTATTCTATATCTTGTCTGACATGTCCACCCATTCAATCCCTGCCTAGAAAAATCCAACCCATCCTACAAGGCCTGGTCAAACACTACCTCCTCCCTAAAGACTCCACCCACATCAGAATTAGTTTGTACTGGCAGGAACTGTGCTAAGCATTTAGCACACATCATATCAGTCAATCGTTATAACTACCTCTGGAGGAGGCAATGTTATGACCATTCCCATATTATTGATAAGGAAACTGAACCTTGGAGAGGATAATTTGCTCAAGATACAAAGCCTAGTCAGTAGCAGAGGCAGGATGCAAAAGCAGACTGAATTTACTCAAAGCCTATGAACTTAACCACTAAGTTTCCCAGCTTCTGTGTTCCCAGCACCTATGACATACTGCCTCAAGTTCTAATGAGTTTAAATGTCAGCCAGAAGGTTCTCTGAGAGCAGGAACTCATGTCCATTTTTGCACTCATGCTCATAAGAGGCTCTTCTTAAATGTGTACCAACTGTCCCATAAGCTCCCCATAAATTGTACCTGGCTTCTCCTCATCCTTATTCCCACTCTTAAGCCCAAGGAATGGGTTTCCTTCAGTCTTGAGCAGATGGGCAGGAAAACAGGATTGTTCAAAGACAATGGCACAGGGGAAACAACTCCAGCTTGATGAAAGTGACATGAAAAAAATCAGTATGGCAATGCTATTAGAGAAACAAGCTTTCTGTGAGCCAAAAATAAAAGGAGTCCTATTCATATGATACACAAAAATAAATTCTACATGGATCATTATTTATTTGTCCAACAAATATTTATTGAGCAGCTATCATTTGTCAGTGACTATCCCAGGTGTTAGAGATACAGCCACAAACAAAATAGATGCAAGTCCCTGCCCTCATGGGACTTACATTCTAGTGGAAAGAAACAGGCAACAGATAAAATACACATGCAAAACAGATAAATAAAATGCATGACATATTATTCGATGATAAGTGCTATGGAGAAAAACAGAGTAAGAAAGAAGATAGAGAGGATGGATGTGCAGGTGGTAACTGAAGACCTAAAGATGAACAATCAGACTTCAAAACTATTACAGAAACTATCTTTACATCAAACAAGACACACAACACAGCCAAAAAGATTAACTTTACTTCTGCCAACATTAAAAACTTATGTATTATAAAAGATACCAGAAACAAAAAACGTTGACTAGGAGAAGATAATGGCACCCAAATAATTTTTGATAAATGATGAATGTTGATAAGAGGTAGAGTTCCTACAAGTCAGCCAGAAAAAAGAAAAACAACCTAACATAAAAATGAGCAAATGATACGAACAACCATTTCATAAAAGAGGAAACTTGAATGGCCAATAAGCTTAAGAAAAGTTTCCCAACCTCACAAGTTTCAATGAGTAGCAATCAGGCTGGCGCAAATTAAGATGAAAACAATGAGATGCCATTTCCTAACTGGCCAAAATTATAGTCCACACAGTGCCAAGTGGTGGCGAGCATTTGGAAAATCTGCCCTCTCACATGTGACTGGTGGAAATGTATGGGCACTGTGGGCAGCGATTGGGCAATATCAAGAAAAGGTGAAATTGTGCCAATCCCACACCCTAGCAATGCCTCCTCTAAGTATATTTCCTAATTAGAGAAGCCTGGAGACATGTTGGTATTGTTTGTAAAAGAATAAAAATGTCTATCAATAGGATAAATAAGTTACAATATATTCAAACAAAAGGATATTAGCCATTGAAATGAATAATCTAGATCTATATGGAATAACGGCAAAAACAAAACGGAGAAATAAGTCACAAAATATGTACAATAAAATTTATTGTTAATATATAAATTAAAATGTATGTAAAATTTAAAACACAAACTAAGCCATATACTAATTTTATATATACATACACACAGTAAGATCATCAAGGCATGGCCCAGCTAGAGACCAAATTGCCTCTGAAATAGAAGAGAGGGTGAAAGAAGGAAAAGGAATAGAATCGGGGAGGGGTAAAAAGAGAACCTCTTCTTTATCTGTGATGTGTTCTTTTGTTTAAAAACAAAAATCAACCGGGCGCGGTGGCTCAAGCCTGTAATCCCAGCACTTTGGGAGGCGGAGGCGGGCGGATCACGAAGTCATGAGATCAAGACCATCCTGGCTAACACAGTGAAACCCCGTCTCTACTAAAAATACAAAAAGAAATTAGCCGGGCGTGGTGGCGGGCGCCTGTAGTCCCAGCTACTCCGGAGGCTGAGGCAGGAGAATGGCATGAACCAGGGAAGCCGAGCTTGCAGTGAGCTGAGATCCGGCCACTGCACTCCAGCCTGGGGGACAGAAAAAGCAAAAATCACCCGGGAGAAGAGGCAAAAGCCAGTAAACACCACACTTTGGGAGGCGGAGACGGGCGGATCACGAGGTCAGGAGATTGAGACCATCCTGGCTAACCCGATGAAACCCTGTCTCTACTAAAAAATACAAAAACCTAGCCGGGCGAGGTGGTGGGCGCCTGTAGTCCCAGCTACTAGGGAGGTGGAGCCAGGAGAATGGCATAAACCCGGGAAGCAGAGCTCGCAGTGAGCCGAGATCTGGCCACTGCACTCCAGCCTGGGCGACAGAGCGAGACTCCGTCTCAAAAAAAACAAAAAAATCAGGAACAAATGTGCCAAAATGGCAACATTTGTTAATCCTAGAAGAGGGTACATGGGTTTTTGTTTTTTATCATTCTCTACAACTTTTTGCAATTTAAAATTTTTTCCAATTAAAAAGTAACAAGAAAAAAAGAACAAAGGCTAGTTTTGGAGTCACAAATCTGGGTGTGAAGTGCAGCACCGTCATTATTTGCTGAGAGACTGCCAGCTACTTATTTTTTAAGACTCTAAGCCTCAGTTTCCCATGCTTAAAAAACTGGGCAAATAATACCTTCCAGAGACGATTGACATGGGAGTGTGACATCCATATGCATAGCCTTGGAATGAGAGAAGCATTCGTGACTGGTAGTGACCTGAAACATGAATTACTTAGCCTCACATAGTGTCTACGGCCAGAAACTGGGCACCAGGTGTCTGAGAAACAGTTCAAGGTCAATTAGAACAATTTCAATAAAGAGAACATAGGTTCAACAACATTTTCAAAGAAAATATCTTTTCCCTTGAAAAGACAATTTATACTGTGAATACAGTAACCAACACCTGTCATAAAGTAAACCTGTTTTTTTAATACATACAATACATACAGAAAAAAAGGCTGCCACAATTGTGCTCTGATACCTTCTAAAAATTGACATTTTAGATAAAGTGTCTAAGATTTTAAAATAAATAAGTCAATAATACCATGTTCAACACTAGAATTACAAACTATAACATTGTCATTTACGATAAATCATTCCTGCCTCAAACTTTTGAGTAGCACCTCCTTTGGGTGGGGTGTGAGTGGCCATGAGACAGAGCTGCAGCCTTGGAGTCCAAGGCTAAGGATCCAGTTAAGGGAGGAAAGCGGTGGCGGGGCAGGATTTGAGCATATGACTCAGGTTTGACAAGCAGTAAGTCAAGCTCACCCATATCACAGTACAGGCAGGAAAGAGGTGAATTAAGGGTCACACAGCAAAGGCAGACAAGAGCAGGTTGAGGTAGGTCCTGCGATGCAAGGAACCCAGATCTAAGAAGATCAACAATGAGCCTAGGACCCAGTGCCAGGGCCAAGTGCAGGAGGCGTGGAGGGCATCCACTTAGGAGGCACTCTCAGGCTATGCAGTACTCCAGGAACCTCACTCACTATCTGCTCCAGAATAAGGCCTGCCTGGCCTCCAGGTACTGTTCATAGCCCAAAAGAGAAAAGAAACTCTAAAAGCAGAAGAAAGCACACCACCCTGAAAGCGGGACTCACATGGGTGACCCATTTTCTCTAAAGGTCATTGCATTTTCTTAATTATTTCCTTTTTAAAAACTTGGTAATGAATCAATGCTGCTAGAACAAATGCCAGTGACTTAGAAAAACATTACAGCAATAAAGGTATCCCCCAAAAGCAGTGTGGGTAACAACACTAAGCTAACATCCAGATGAGATTCTCAAATCTGCCTCTGTCTCTCTAGTGGAAGTCTGAATACCCAGCATCGTATCTGGGGATCTGTGGCTAAACACAGCACCGTGCACAGGTGAACAATATTAACAGTTAATTACTAATGTGGAGAAGTGTTCATCTGCTTCTTTCCCATCCCCTCCCTCCTTGCTTACGCTGGGCAGAAGCATCTAAATGAAAGCAAAGGCAAATATTAGCAAGAAAGCATCTTCGTGCCTGCTTTGCCATGAAGGAGTGGTAGAGTGGAGAACTAGCCAACATCTGAGGGACACTGGGCCTCTGAACGCACTCACTCCACGAGCCCAGTCTCCCAGCTTATGTAGACTCATGCCACCCATTGCTATGACTGCAGCTACTACTGCTAGTTCTCAGCAAAACTGTCATGTTCTGATAAAACACCAATGCCTGCAGCAATCTCAAGAAAGACCTCTGTAAAAATAAAGCATACATGAAGGATGTTTCAGTTCAACATATTTCAGTCAAATAGATTTCTCTTTATCAGATACACTCATTTTCGTGAAGTTGGTTGCACCAATTCAGGCAAAATGCTGATGGTGATAGAAGCAAGCTAAACTCCTCTTAGAAGAGTCCTAAGATGAGTATTGATATCCATTCAGAAAGGACACCTTCAGGGCCACCTCCTATATACAAATAGAACCAAACCACATGGACACCTGGCTGCTTCTGTACTTTCTGGGGGGTGATCTGGTGGGAGCACTTCCTTCCCAGAGCACTAACATTCTTCAAGCTCTCTTCCCATCTCCTTAGCAGATGTCTTTGGCAGCTTTTCCGTAAGGATTCATCTTCCAAGCCTCCACCTGGAACTTTCTGAAAGGTTTTACAGTAGTCTTTTCCATTGCAGTTCCTTCTTCGATGTCTACTCAAGTTCCTAAAAATATTCTGTGGATCTGTGAGTTCTCTTGACTCTGCAGCTTGAAGCTGTACAAGTCAGGGTGACAGTATGTGGGTGTTTTCACAAACAAGAGCCCCACATGGTCAAATTTTCCTTTCAATAATACGTCCTTCCTGTTTTGTTCATTGGCTCATCATAGATAAATACCACCTCTTCCCAGCAGAGAGTGTACAAGTGTTCTTCTAATCACGAACAATAAAGGAATCGCTTCCAACCCAGAGCAGGCTACCAATTTATCATCTTCCAAAGAGCCGGAGACTAAATCTGGAGAAGAGTTCGTGCGACATGATCTGGAGACAGTTCAATTGAGTGGATTAGGTTTGTGGGCTCGGTGCTATGGCTCCTTTCCCCTACCCCCATCTGGCTAATTACAAATTATGAGAAGTACTTGAAATTCTCTAAACACACGGCATTCAGTAAGAGTGTGCTTTCATGTGTGGCACATTTCAGTATGCCACACAACAGTTTTAAATTAAATTGTGTGCCAGCAAATGACTGAACCACATAAAAATGGAAGATATTTGCGATGAAGAAAATTTACATTTTAAAAATTGCTTTTTGTATAAATAATTCTTGCCAAGAGACTGATGGCTAAGCTAGAAAACAGCACAGAGCACAAAAGAGCAGAGAGAAATATACCCAAAGATTGAATGTGGCCAACAAAACTCCCAAAGGGAAAGATGAAAGGCAGCCCTGTGCATTGGTCAGGAAATCAACATAGCTACTTTTGCTTTTAACTCACTGAACTTTAGGTATACACAGCAGGAACCCATTTACTGGTGGTAAAAATAACAGCCACTAATATTCATTATTTCTTATGATCCAATTAACATGCTGTGCATTTTATACATGTCATCTCATTGAACTCTTACAAAAAATTGGGTAGATACTATTATTAACCCTATTTTATAGACAAAGAAACTAATAACTTTATTAGTTATAAATAAATCAGGTTTGTCTGATGCTAAAGTCTATGCTTGTTGCTATTTTTCTAGGCCATCTTTCGTTGTATACACATAAAGGTCTCTAACTGCAGGTGCATGTGGATTTAGGGACTAGTAACGTAAAGCCTTGTTTGGCCAACTGGCTAGACAGCCAGATACTCAAAGCCTTAACTCTCTGAAGAGTTATTACTCATCTATTCTCCCTGATCCAGTTTGTTTCCCCCAAGGAACTGCTGCATTATGACTATAGCATCACTCTAAAAAATTCTAAGAGATGACCATTAAATACTTTCGAAATCATTCCTTAGGAACACAATAATAATCTGCTTTGCCTTGAACTTGAGAAGTGGTCATTGTTAATATAATTATTTGACCAAGATTTTTTTTCTTCTCTTTCTAAAGGGATACCATGTGGCCAAGTGTAACGTCTTCTGTATAGACAGAAGTGAATAATTTAAACTAGGGCGAGGCAGACATGTGCATACATGCTCAGTTGGAACAGGATCCATGAGAATCACTCTTAGTCTCTGTTCGTGGTAGTCCAGCTTTCAAGGACTTAGGTGGATTGGATTCTGTCCCTTTAAGTTTCTATTATCTGTTTAACAAGTGTACCTCATCCCACCTTAGAAACATCTCTCTAGATGGGTCTAAATAGCCTTTGGGAAGTTTGTATTATCTGGATACCACCAGGCCAGTACCGCTATTAAGATTAGGCTGTCAGGCCAGGTGTAGTGGCTCACGCCTGTAATCCCAACACTTTGAGAAGCCAAGATGGGAAGATTGCTAGACTCCAGGAGTTGGAAGACCAGCTGAACAACATAGCAAAACCCTGTCTCTATATGAAAAATAACAATAATAATACAAAAATTAGCTGGGCGCGGGTGCACATGCCTATAGTCCCACCTACTTGGGAGGTTGAGTTGGGAGGATCACTTGAGCCCAGGTGTTGGAGGCTGCAGAAAGGTATGACTGCACCACTGCACTCCAGCCTGAGCAATAGGGCGAGACTTTGTCTCTAAAACAAAATTAAAAATAAAAAAAGAGTGAGCTGTCACAGAATCCTCCCGGGACCAGGGGATGGCAAGAAGTGAACGTCCCCTGACAGTGCCCAAAGAGTCACAGACTTGGACCAGCTTTCTCACTTCTGTGCTCCTGGTCCCTGGTGACTGTCTCCCAGGCTTGCTTTCTGTTGAGCCCTTCCTATGCCAAGTTCACCAGCAGCTTCCCACCTCAGGCATAGGAGCTTCTGAGGGATGCTGGCTAAATGCACGAACATGAAACCCAGCAAGGAGAGCCAGGCCACTGCTCTGAGAATCCAGGACAGCAATTCTCAATCCTGGCTACATATTAGAATCACTTGTAGAGTTTTTAAAACGAAACAAAACCCAGTGCTCAGTCTGCCTCCATCCCATCTGCCAGGTTCAGGCATGTCTTAAAGCTCCCCAGGTGATTCCAGTGTGCAGCTTGGGTGGAGAAGCACTGAGAAAATCAATTCCTTGCACCTTTGCACTTATTAAACATCTCAATTATAGCAAAGTGGGGTAGAGTGCGATTGCTTTCAGCAAAAGAAGTCTAAAGAAAATGCCTCCTCTGCAAATGAGAAGAAACTCCCTTCAGACCCTGTTGGAAGAAACATTTCCTATATCACAAGTGGCAATAGGAAATCAAAAGAAAGACATGATAAAATGAAAGGATGCCTAATGGCTGTACTGGGAAATAGCTAAAAACAAAATCTCTTAAGAAATTACTGTTCATTCAGCTGAATAATATCCCTGCCCATTGGCAAAAATGTAAACCCACCCTCTTGGAAGGCAAATAATTTCTTTTTTCCTCCAGATCACTTTCCCCTTGGCAGGAGAGTTGCTTTGGTCGGCAGCAGGTGAGCCATGGTGACAGCAGGTAAAGAGAGTGTGAATGACTCTGTGGACTGAAGAAGTCACACTCCAAGTTGTGTGAGCAGAGGGGCATTGTGGGGACCTCAGGATGCTCTCTCACTTTTTACTCCTCTCAGCTCTCCCGGTGCCTTTCCTGGCAATCTAAAGAATGCAGCTAGATTCGAGACCAAAGACCAATCCCAAAAAGGCTTTTCAACAGGATAATAAAGCCCAAAGGCAAGACTACCCTGGAACTCGGGTGATACCAGTGGGTAAGATCCGTGCCAGCAGGGCCCATGCCTGCATGACTCCCCACTGTGTACCCAGCCCCAGCACGAAGCGGGGGCTAGTGGGTATCTGCTGAATGGATGACTGAATTAATTTCCCCTTGAGGGCTTTTTCTTTCCAATCCCTCGGCATTTCTCTGCATTTTCTGACTATAAGAGGCACACGTGGGGCTTTTTTTGCTTTGTTTTTTCATTTTTATCAAAGTCAGAATCAGCTGGCAGAACTGGTAATCGGGGAGATCCCCAAGCCCCTGACATCCATGACAGAAGGAGACTTAATTCAGTAGAAAGACCTAGCCTAGTGAGAGGTACTTGGCCCCACATTTTACAGAAGACGCTTTGCGTTGTCTCTTCTCAATGAACTTGACCCTGTAAGATATGTACTAATCCTTCATTTCAAAAGGGCTCACCCCCACCATGAGCCCTTCCTACATAGTACGAGTCCTACTGTCTCCCATCATAGAAATCAAGTCATTATTGAGCTAAAGATGACAAAACCTGGGCCAGCTACTTTTTATTATTTGTTATCTTATTATTTATTATTACTATGATACAAAGATACTCCACTGAGGTGAGAAGAAACATGTTGCTTAACATTTAAGGATTCCCAAGGATCTCAGTGGTAATACCTGGACATTTTGAGCTAAACAATAGAAGCCCATCATCTAAAAAAACTAAGTTTCCTCATGGACATTATGGTGAAAATGATACCAACAACGGATGAAAGCGAGACTCCCATCCATGGGGAAAGTGAGGCTATGATGAAGACGAGCTTCCAGACCCATGTGAGGGAAGAAAAAGGGTCGCTAACATCCACTACACTTAAAGGCTGCCTATATGCCCGGGGAGCCAGAGTTCACCGATGAAAACACAGTTCTCTTCTAGAGTCAGATTTCAAGATTAATTTCACAAGTGACCAATTCAGTAGTCTGGATTTTTCAAAATTTGCTCCAACTGAGCTGAAGTGATTTAGTTACGACTTTGCGGATTTTGCTCATCATGCAACATAATGATAAGGCTGAGCTCATAAAAACAGGCACAGCATAGTAAACAGTAGAGAATTCTTTGTATGATGAACACTTAACTGAAGTTACCAGACTTCCTCCACACAGTCTTTAAGGTTATATAGAACACAGAATTTGTGGAGGAACACTAGAGAACTTCTAAATCAGCTTCTTACTTTGTAAGGAATGTACTCATGATGAAGGGCTAAATGCCTTACCAGTGCAGCCAGGACTAGAAATATTTTCTTTGCTTTGAATGAAGAGCTGCATTTTGCCTCTTTGAAAGCGTCACCCAGTGGTTCCGGCCTGCCCTTCTTTCACAATACAAAACAAGAACATATTCCCTTATGTTTTCTAAGATGTGAATTCAGCTCTCATCCCACCTTGGGCATGTCTTCCCCAGTTCCCTGAATTACTCAGGTTCTCAACTCTTTTCCAACCTGGGCTTGCTCTTCTAAATGTGCTCATCTGTCCATCCCCCTTGACTATGTTTCTAACTTTTTAAAAAATATATTCACATAAACGGCTATAGCAATTGAGATTTTTTAAGCTATCCTTTTCTTATATAAGTTAATGTCGTATGCTGGGCAAACACAAACTTTCTAAATCAGGCAGTAAAAATTATTAGGAATAAAAAGTGTCTCTCTCTTTTTTTGTTCATGTTGGTGGTGGTGGCTAAACAGCCCCTACGGGGTGCTAATTCTGATGGCATCCTAAATTTTAGCTGGTGATTTCATTCCAATGACTGGGCCTTCCAGACCACAGACCACATCAAAGCTTACAGAAGCTTATCTGGAAGATATGAAATCACAGGTAGAAAAAAGCAAAGCATGGACAGTGATCTTTATATGCATCCCTATACACACACACGTTGGTATGTGTATGTACATCTCTATGTGTGTGTGTCCTCCTTCACTCCCTTCAAATTGGTATGTTTGTTATATTCTGGAAGTAGGTTAGGAAATGGAGAATTCTAAACTTCTTTGAAAGTGTCTTTTAAAAAAACAGGTGCCTCTGATTCGGTACAGCCTTAACCTCTTACAGGTAAGGGTTTAAATGAATCAGAAGCCAACCAGTATGAGGTTTTATTCAATAGTTCGCTAATGATTAGATACAAGAACGACACAGACACCCGCCTGTGGTGAGGTGGGAGAAATGTAGTACCCACAGTTAGAGACTCACATGGGGGAAAATAAGGGATGCCCTTGCCCCAGGCTTCGTGGGTGGGAAATTCGAAAGCAGAAAAACTATGCGCCAACAGCCAAGGCTCACTGAGATGCTAGTTGTGGCAAAGCGATGCTTTTCCTTGGAAAACACACTCCTGACATCTACCTAACGTTGACCATAGGGCAGGATCTCCCTCCCCCTTACTGTCACGGGCAGTGCTCCTGCCTGGATGCACAAAAGGATTGCAAAGGTGCGTGCATGGCTTCCTCTGCTATTCCACTGCTCCCCAGAAATTTGTGTGTGAACCAATATAAGATGTACATGATTCAACACAGTATAACTGCACTTCTCATTTACGGACAAACTTTTATCTAATGTGTATGTCTATCCTACACACAATAAAAAAAGATGTCCCTTCCCATCCTCATGATTCTCTGACCTTAACCCCACAACATTAATATCTCCAATATATTAGAGATTAATAAAATACATATATTTTTAATCTTCCATTTATCTGTCATGTACATGATTTATTAGAAGTAGATATGCTTTTAATTTTAATAATTCATTAATAAAACATAACTTTTTAAAGTAGTGCTTAATATAAAGAAAATGTTTTTTCATTTTTCTACTGCCAACTAAATATTTAATTAAATTGAAACCTTTTCTTTGCAAGTTAGAAAATTAGACTCAAGGGAATTCTTATAACCCTATTAGTACTAACTGCTCTTTTTCTATCAGATTTTTCCATCGGATTTTTCAGTTGAGCAAGAAGAAAACTACAATAATATGTGATTAGCTTTACACAGCACGGACTTTCTTCTTTGGAACATCACCACGAGAGAGGCAGATTACATTGACACAAGTTAAAAAAAAAATTGTTCCTCTTAGAGAAATACAAATGTTCAACTTACCCATTTTTTTCTATTTAGAAAAAAGAGAATAGTAAACTATGTCCATACAGTAAATGTATAGCTCGGTTTCCTGTTACAGAGACAGGAGAGAAAGGATGGTGGTAAAGGAAAAGGAAGAAGAAACAGCAGTGGGAGAAGAGAATGAGGAAGGAGGGAGAAAAAGGAGAGAAACAGACAAGGAAAGGGAATGAAAGACACACCCAGAAAAGGATAAAGGACAAGAATGGCAGCCGAGAGAGAGAGATGGATGGCTATGGAGGCAGTGCAGGGACCTGGGCTAAACTGACCCTTCCCATCACCCCCTTGGGTCCCCTGAGCTGTGGGTACTCACGCAGGCTATCGCTGTCCTTTGACAGTGGGTGAGTTTAGGAACTGCAATTTCCAGCTTTCTTAACTGTAACCTTTTGACCTGAGGAGACCCCTCTTTTAGGGGCATCATCACCAGTCCATGGGGGACATGTGGGGAAATCCCACTCCTGGCCTAGATGGCAGTGGCCCGAGCACCTCGGCTTGTGAGCCACAGGAAACGGAACGGCAAGGCAGACTTGTTCTGGGGATGCTTCCCCACCACAGGAAGCAATCCCAGGCCTGTGACCTTTTACAGATGCTTACCTCCTCAACCATCTGCTTGACTTTCTTCTGCTGGCAATGCACCATGTCATCTAGGTGTCTGATCCGCTCACGGAGGCTGGCTGATGCCTCCTCCAACTGCTGATACCTAACACAAATAGGAGAAAAAAGCAAATGAGTCCTAAACCAAAGCGGCAACAGCAGTAGCAACAGTCACAGCTTTAAAGAATATTGCCAAGAGGGCCAGGCACGGCGGCTCATGCCTGTAATCCCAACACTTCAAGAGGCCGAGGCAGGAGGATTGCTTGAGGCCAGGAGTTTGAGACCAGCCTGGGCAACATGCTGAGACCCTCATCTCCACAAAAAAATAAAAATAGAAAACATGTATCTTTTGAGGCAGGTTTGGTGAAAAAAAAAAAATGTAAACTTAAAAAAATTTAAAAATACTGCCAAGAACAAAAAATCAAACCCTAAGATCCATTCTTCTTACTTTGTGTGATGGCCACACAAAGTAGTGTGATTACCAACAAACTACCACACCCAAGGGGCACAGGATTATTTTTCAAGTTCCCATTTGCAAGTTTTATCCCATATAAAGACGATTATTTTCCAGGGACTGAGAGATAATTTTTTTTGCACCATTTACAGATATGAGAAGCTCTCTGTTTTGGGGTTAATAAAATATTGGAACATCCAGTAAATTACTTTGATGGGGGGACAGGGAAGAAGGGGTCCAGCAACACAATAAAATATCTGAAATCAATGGCAGAGTACCGAAAAGTCTGGAATCACAGTTGCTCTACATATCCTTTATTTTTGGCAAATGGGGGACAAGTTGAAAGACCTTCTCTACATCAAAACAGAGCAAGCCACATCACAAGACATTTCATACTTTTGTTTTACAATAGCACAAGTTATTCTCCAACATTGCTTGGACTCTTCAATTCTCTGGGGCCGCTGGGGCTGAGCACTGGAGGAACGGTCTGGTGGTCTATTTCCCGTGCCCCATCTCTGCCTCAGCACTATGTTAAAGACTAGCAAGCCTCATATAACTTTGAAAACTCTGAAATTGCAACTGAGGAAGGAAAAATGGGTATTTTTTCAGCACATACCATTTGGCAGGCAGCAAGTCCAACAATTCTCTTAACAATAGTAACCTAGTGAGATGGGCACCGTTAGCACCATCATACCCGTCTCCCCGCTTTAAAGATGAATTTCCATGCTGCACAAGCAAGACTCAAGGAGGTTAAGTCACTTGCCCGAAACACTCAAATCATCTCAACCTTGTTTTCCTTCACTAGAGACTCCTGAATGGCCTCTCTGTCTTTTGATTTCTAGAAGACACAGTGTACTATACCATGCTTTTCATGCAGAGCTTTATATAATCACAGCCAGAGGACAATGCAAGGTTTTACTAAGCAAAGTTTGGAAACAAAGGAAGATGTTTTAAAATTAGTTTCCAAAGCAAATGGTATTAGTCACAGTTGATGAGTTTTCTCATCAACAAGGTGTATCCTGTGGAGTTCAAGGCGATGGAGAACATTAATAGACTGAACTTCTGCACTTGTGAAAGTATTTGACATGTTCTACTACACTAACAACCAGCCATGGTCTGCAAGATGTGGCTGGAGGCTTCCAAAGAAACTTGCTCCATATTGGAAGCTATCAGCCCAATGTCACGTATGCTTAAGTCTGTAACAAGGGACAACCACACAAATGAAAATGCAAGGGTCAAATGAGGCTATAAAAACACAGCATGTCCACAGCCTAAATCCATTACAAGATGAAAGGCATTACGTCTTACCTTTCCTTGTCAGAATCAGTTAATTCCCCAGACATTTCTGTTTCATGTTCTAGGAGTTGAAGTTGCAGTTGATGACGTTCCTAAAACAAACAGAAACTGATACTTTAATCAATGGATCCCAAGTTCGACAGAGAATGTCTATTTAGCAATTCTAGCACTAGGGAGTCCAAGTTTATACGACACCCCTTGGGTTTCACACACCTGCTCAGCAAAGCCCAAACAAGGCTCAAAACTGCCAAGTCAGTTGTTGTGTATGTATAGATATATTTATGGGTCAGAGACAAACATCCCAAATAAAACCATTCACGATTTATTTTCTAAAAGTATTCCATCAGCCCAGGCTCAGTGAAAATTTATAGCTCCAAATAACGATAATCAATACTTCAAATTGGTGACTTGTCGTACTGTAAAATTCTTTATTATTTTCTGAATCGTCAAGAAAAGAGGCTCTGGAATTCTGGCAATATCCTATATTCTAACCTGTGGTGTTTACACAGGTGTATTCACTTGTAAAAATGTGTTGTGGTCAGAATAATGGCCCTCCAAAGATGTCCACGTCCTAATTCCTGAATCCTATGTGTTATCTGACATGGAGAAAGGAACTCTGCAGATGTGATTAAGTTAAGGATCTTAAAATGGGGAGATCCTGGGTTATCCAGTTGGGCCCTTCTAAGGAGGAGGCAGCAGGGTTGTAATCAGAGGGAAGGAGCCTGGAAGATGCTCTGCTACTGCCTCTGAAGCTGCAGGAGGGGGCCACAAGCTGAGGAGTACAGGTGGCCTCCAGAAGTTAGAGAAGGCAGGGAAGTGCACTCCCTTCTAGAGCTTCCAAAAGGAATCCAGCTCTGCCAACACCTGGATTTTAGGACTTCTGACCTCTAGGAATGTAACATAATACATTTGTGTCGTTTCAAGCCACTTACCTTGTGGAAATTTGCTATGGTAGCAATAGGAAACATACATGCACCATGCTGTGCACTTTGTACACTTTGCTATATCTATGTATATTTAGGAGTTTGCCCAAAAAAGGAGTCTGGAGTCATTTCTTTGGACAAAGCTGAAAAATGTTCATAAAGACATGGTGCCCGTCATAACTGAAATTGCACTAAAAATACATTACAGATGTTAGTGTAACAAATGTCCTTAAAATGGAAGTTTATCAAATCCCACTCACTAACTGGGAGATTATTTTACTTTAGGTCCTTCTCTGAGAACTAATGGTCCTCATCTTGATGTTCAGAAATTCTACCCTGCAAATTCTTACTAGTTACATAAATTCCAAACCTCCTTTCTACCAAATTATTAAACGCAAATCTTTGAAAATTTAACTGCCACAACTTTGAAGCTAAGCAGTGGTATACAAAGAGGTAGGCCAAAGGGGTGGGGAAACAGTCCACCTCAAGCAGGAAGAGTATATCACTGAAATATTTAAAATAACAAAGGTAGATCAACTTTGACTGGGGTTTTGTTACTGTTTTTACATCTCTACAGCAAATGCACATTCTTATGGCCTGACGTGAGCAGAACGTTCCTCCTGCCCCCATGTGGCTGGAAGTTTTACATTAGCCCTGAAATAACAGTGATAAAAGCTTTCACAAGTGAATGCCTCCCTCCAAAAAAAAAAAAAAAAAGCTGTCGTAAAGTAGAGCAAGGTCTAACTTACAGCGCACTTACAACATTCAGTTTTTTTTTTTAATTGAGGCACAACAAATCTTAAGTGTACACTGCACAATTATTTCTTACATTTGTAAACATCTGTGAAACCACTGCCCAGATTATCTGTTCCCCAGAAGGGTCCCTGGTAGAGAACACTCCTTAAAGGATTTTTACTGATCAGGAAAAAAAGGTGTTTGAAATACAATGCTCAACAAGAGAAACGGTAAACTAAGGTATATGGCAGAGAAGCCATTCAAAAGCACATGGTTTGTCCTTGAGCAAAATCCAAAACCGAGAGCAGGATACGTACCCTGCCACAGCCCTGCCTAGGGACATGCCGTTCACGTAGTGTGAGACAGGGATTTGGCCAGATTCCTGCTCTCAAAGATTTGTCCCTGGAAAGGAAACAGCGTAAATTGGCCTATCTAATCTCAGCTCAATAAATACAGCATTTCTCTAGCCTAAATGGAAAGGAAGATTTAGAGAAAGGACAATAAATTTCCAATCACTAAAGAAGCAGCCAACACCACTTGAGGAAGGTTTTGTGTTTCCTAAATGCTGGCAGGGAGGGCTGGCCTGACCAGCTTCCTGGCTCTACCCATTCACCCCACATGAGGGCTCCATGCGAAAATCAGTGGGGAAAGGCAAGAAACTTGCAGAACCTCAAGAGTACGATGAAGATAAGCATGAAATGGGTCCAGCTAAAAACAACCTGACTCTGAGGGTAGACGCTTAGGCAACCTTGTAACAAAGTAAAAATCATAGCCACAAATGATTGAACCCTTACTATATAAAAGGAACCACGCTTAGCACTTGGCGTGGATTTTTCTCATGCGTTGCTCACAAAAGCCGTAAGAGTAAGAAGTACCATTATCAGCATTTTACAGAAATGGAGACTGAGTTTGGAAAAATCAAGCAACCGCAAACAACTAGAAAGAGACACAAGATTCAAACCCCCAGGCTGTCTGATTCTAAAGCCTATGTTCGTAACCACTACCTGTGGCCTCTCTGTATGACAGCGTCTCCCCCAGACTACCCTGCTATGCTGCCTGCTCACCTTGCTTCTTTATGCTGCAGAAAAACCTGCCACCCAGAGAGAGAGCATCCGAGTTAACTGACATCTTCTGCTGTTGTAGGAGGACAGTAATGTGGGAAGAAGCTCACCCAAGTTCTAGAAAGCTCCCTTATTGTCCAATCTTCACCACTACCCACTCTGGTCAATATTAATGTTAGTCCTCACTAAGCCAATCATCTACTCTTCAATAAAAGATGGGATTCTGTTTTCCCAGGGGGTAAAAGTAAGCTTGTAATTGACTCTTTAGTTTGCCTGTCTCTCCCAAGTAAAAAGCTAAAGAGCTAAAAAGAAGCACCCAGTGAGCTCTGAAGCTCCAAAGTCCTGAACTTAATGCAGTTCCCATACTGGCGACACCTTGCCTTGTTAGAGAACAGTAGAGGGGCTTATGCTGCAAACACCATGAGGTCAGGCGACCTCTTCTCAGAATCACATGAAGCCTGACAGTGACCTTGCTCTTGCTGCCCCTCCTCTGCCTCCATCATCAGATTGGAGATTCTCCGCATCCCGAATGAGTCACAGGGTGCTAATAATGTCAGGGTCTTGGCGGGTCATTGCTCTCTGCAAGCTCTGGGAATGGCCGGGGAGCCATTCCCAGATACCAGCCACAGCCTCAGCCCTGAACTCCTGGGTCCAGAAGTCAGTTATCACCTGCTAAAGGTCACCCATCCTTTCTCTTCCTTCTCTTCCTTCCTTTTCTCTTTCCTTTCTCCCACCACTTCCTCCTTTTCCTCCACTTCCTGCTTAATTCCTGGCCTCCTCCCTTTCTCTAGACAGGCTTCATTATCCCAGCTGAACTCGCGCCTTCCTCAAGTCCCCCCACCCCACTCATCAGCCTGCTGACCATGCCTAGAGAAATGGGGCCTCCCCATTCCCTCAAGTCCCCAGCGTGTCCAGGAAAAGCCAACTCTTGAGACACACGCCCCAGAAACAACAGGGTTGCTGTGTTGATGTAACACCTAAATAGGGCTTGATAATTCAATGGATAAACTAAGTTCACGCCTGGGGCAACAGCAAAATGAGGCTGCTAAAATATTAATTTTTCTAAAGAATTTCACAAGTAAAATTTTTTACAAGCATCAAAATAGTTACCATGGGAAAAATTAGAACTTTTTTTTTTTGAGACAGAGTCTTGATCTGTCGCCCAGGCTGGAGTGCAGTAGTGCGATCTCAGCTCACTGCAACCTCCGCCCCTCCAGTTTTAAGCAATTCTCTGCCTCAGCCTCCAGAGTAGCTGGGATTACAGGCGCCTGCCGCCACACCTGGCTAATTTTTTTGTATTTTTTTAGTAGAGACGGGGTTTCACCATCTTGGCCAGGCTGGTCTTGAATTCCTGACCTCGTGATCCACCCACCTCGGCCTCCCAAAGTGCTGTGATTACAGGTGTGAGCCACCACGCCTGGCCGAAAAATTAGAACTTTGTTGGACTTTCTTATACTTTATTTTATAGCTTTTTCTTTTTCTTTTTTTTTTTTTTTTAAATCCGCAAATTTGGGAGGTGAGAGGAATCCATACCCAGGGCTTCTCGTATCTCAGATGGACCTGCAGGGAAAAGTTTGGCAAGTGGGGAATAGGCCCAACGCTGTGTCCTACCTTTTCCATGCGCTCAATCAGCCTGTCCAGCTCCCCGATCCTCTGGTCTTTCTCCTCTAGGCTGATCTCTGCCGCTTGCATCTTTTTATTGGCTTCTTCAATCGCTTTCAGAAAACTATTGGTTTCTTCCTGCAAAAGAAATATACTCTCCTAAGTACAGGCATGGAGTACCGAGGCTACTCATCAGAATCCAAGCAGCTCTGGCCTTCTAGATCATGATTTCTCTTTAAAACATGAGCTTGGAACCTGAAAGTGTCTCACAGATCATGAACTCAACCTCCTGGTTCTGGTTCTTACCTATGAATAAAGATATATCATGTGGCTGGTTAATAGGCCTCACTACTTTTTTCCCCCTTTTTTTACTTGAGTCTTTATGTCCAAAAGGTGTGAAAAAGGCCTATAAATGTTTAATAACATTGAGTAGGTACTCGGAATGTCATATTGGCCAGAAGTGTAAAGGGAATTAGAACCAGATCTGGAATTGAATGCAGAATTCCCAGATTCTTCTCCCATAATGCAACGCATCAGCTCATTACTAACAAGAAAACCCAGTGAATCATCAGAACATGTATTAAGCCTCTAAGGACACAGATGAGCCAGACATGGGGTCCCTGCCTTCAGGAACTTATAATCTCCTGGAAAAGCCAAGATGTGAGATAAGCAGCCCCACTCTAATGGCAGGTATAAAAGAATTCCACAGTAAAGGCAGAGAGAGAGAGAGTGAGCTTCCTAAGGACAGATAACACTTCTGGCTCCGTGACTGGGAGAGACTCCATGCATGGAGAGGGTGGCATTTAAGGCTTTTAGGGAGCTTAGGCAAGATCAAGGACAGTGAAGGAAGAAATTTCAGGTGGAGAGAAGCAAATGGAGGGAGGGAGGGAGGGCACAGCTGCAGGCAAGCTCAGGATCTGCTTAGATGCTGGCAAATTGTCAGATGAGCTAGAAAAAGGTGTGTATTTAGAGACAGAGACAAGGGGCTATTCTGAGCAGGGACGGGGATGAATACAGGCAGAGGGGAACAGGGGAGGGGAGTGAATGAGCCGATGAATAATTCCTTGATCCCTTACCCATGGCCAAGCCCACTAACCCACCTCTAAGAATAAACATTACTAAGTAAACATCACCACCAATAATGAACCAACAATTCCCGGTTAGTTTACATCGGCAGCGACAACACACGCACCAGAAGAGCCTCCTTCTCGGCACTGTGCTTCCTCTGTTCTTCCTGCAGCTTCTCTTCATACTGGCTGTACAGCTTCTTGGTCATCTCTCGCATCACCTCGGCATTGGCTTCTTGGGACGATTCCACCTACAAAGAGACTCATTTCAGAATGACAGCTTTGGCAGGGCCCAGAGGAGTTGGCGGCTTCCACTCTGTGCATTTCGTGTGGGGACTCACAGAGGCAGTGAGCCCATCCACTGAGTTCGACAGCGAGACGCAGCAAGACCTAACAGGGAAAGGGAGGAAGAGGGGTGAGCAGAGCCACAGAAAAATAAAAAGTGGCATTTCACATGAATTTTGGGGGCATGCTCAGGACAAAGGTATCCTCCACATGAGTGACTCTTTCAAAAGGTAGAAACTCTAAGCAATCTCATTAGTTGCATTGGCCAAGCCAGTTTCTAGGTAAGACCAGCTAAGCTCAAAGGAGAAATCTGAACTCACCCTTTCCACACCTTTGTGCTTTCCTAAATGTTGCTTTTGGAAACATTCCAGCCTAGCGTGGGGAACACTAAGCTGGCACTCCTGGTGCTGAAGCAGGCCTGGCTTAGGAAGTGAGAAAAAGTCAGTGGAGTTGCAGGTGGGCAGGGCTTAGGTTGGTAGTGGCTGGTGCCTCCCGTTTGCCAGGCCACGTCCTCACCCACAGACTTCCCGCCATTGATTTTATGCTGCAGAAGGTTTGCTGTCATCCCCTCCTTCCAGGTTATTGCCTATTGCAGACAGCTGAGTTTGCTGCATACGTAAACTCTGGAAAAGGGAGGCATTCTACAACCACAATAGGTGACATGATGTTTATTTCCAAGATGTGACAAGTCTCTCTTGATGCCCTTGACTTCTCCCTTCTCATCACTGGGCAAGTGTTGGCACCACGAAGTCCCAAAGTGGAAAATCCTGAACAGAGCTTTTCACCAGCTGAGAGAGACCCTGTGTGCTGTGTGCTCCATTTGCAGTGCATGCACAGCTCGCTGGAAGGGCTCTGTCCCTGGAGGCCCATTCACTCTGCCTCCAGGTCATGTAACATACCCTGAGTTCCTGAAGCTTTTTTTTCTTTTTTTTCAATTTGGGGAGTAAAATAGGAGGAGTGGGAAAAACCTTTTTAACTCCACTGTCAGGATGAAAACAAGCATCAGTCTCTACAACAGGCAACTGTGGGCTGGAGTGAAAGGCCTGGACTCCAGGGAAGCGGCCAGATTGCCAAGCAGCCTAATGATGTCCCCAGATGCCTGGTGACAGGCCACCTCTGGAACCAACAGGACTGAACAGGACACACACATAGAGTAGACACTCGATGAATATTTGTAGAATGAATGATTGAATAAATCCCCTCAGCTGAAAAAAAATACTTAAATCAGTAATTTCAGGCTTTTTTAGCAATATAAGCTCCCCCCCCACTCCCCACCCCCGCAAACTAACTCTTACTGAGAAAGGCAATATATGGAAAAGAAGAGCTGCCCTGTTAGTAGTGAACATAGAGAGAAGATGATCTGCCCCACGGCTGTGGCACACCAGGGGAACTGGCAGCAGATCCCGAGGGTGGCAATACAGAGACCAGGCGGCGCACCGGCAGCCCCTCCTCCCCACCCAGCCCACCCCTGTGAAGTGAACTAAATTACCAATAGTACCACCTTTCACTCCCTCACATATTCTACTTTGAGCAACAAACGATGTGGATACACTACGCATACTATAGCCTGAGTCTGCGCTGAGCAAAATTTTAAAACCACAGACTTACATACAAAGGAATTCGTCCAAGACATAATTTATTAAGTGCCCTCCAGAAGCCATTCACGGATCTGCTCCTGTCACTGGGTAGGAAGTCTATCCACGGTTTAAATTTGGGAGGGGCGCTAATGCCTCTAGGGCACTGGAAGTCCAGCTAAGGAACGCTCCCAGCCCAGAGGGCCAAATGGGGCACTCCCCCAGTGTCCCTAGTCACCCACCAGTTTTCTTCTTGAGAAGGGGTCACAGCCCAAGTACCAGCTAATTGTGTGTCCCTCAGCTCTTTATTGTCAAGCCAAACAGAAAGGCCTTGGGACCTCAATGAAAATCTAAACAGTGAAGGGAAAGATCTCCAAGGCTTCTGACGTCCCAGATCTGTGGGCATCCCAAGCGTCTTCTCAGTAACATAACAGCAGCACCATGGTGAGTGTCTAAATAGCCCTTGAGGCCACTGGAGGCCAAGAAAGGCATGCCCAGTGGGGGCATTTATGAAGCACCCCCAATCTGGGCCAAGCACGGTGGCTCACGCCTGTAATCCCAGCACTCTGGGAGGCCAAGGCAGGCGGATCACCTGAGGTCAGGAGTTTGAGACCAGCCTGGCCAACATGGTGAAACCCCTTCTCTACTAAAATACAAAAATTAGCTGGGCGTGGTGGCACACGCCTGTAATTCCAGCTACTTGGGAGGCTGAGGCACAAGAATTGCTTGAACCGGGGAGGCAGAGGTTGCAGTGAGCCATGATTGTGCCACTGTACTCCAGCCTGGGTAACAGAGCAAGACTCTGTCTCAAAAAAAAAAATCCAATGAAGAAGAGAATGGAAAAAGGAAATGGAAACGTTGAAGATGGGAAGAGAAAAGGGAGAAGAGGAGAAAGGTGCATAGAAAATAAATCTAGGCTTTTATACTCCACCTTCATTTTCAGCAGCTGGTTTTCAACTTGCGCTACCTCCAACTGCCTCTGCTTTTCCCTCAGCTTGTCCATGGATGCTTCATACGTCTGCTGCAGATTTCTGATTTGATCCTTAATGTTGCTGTTTTCCAAAGTCACATCCACAAGGGTTTTCTATGAGGATAAAAACAAAAACAAAACCAGATCCGGTGGCGTGAAAACACATGGGCTGCACCACGCACTGGGAAGTCCCCTTATCATTAACCACTGGGGTAGCTGTCCTAGGCTACAGCAGCTGCCAGTCTGGGACCCTGTGCTGTGAGGGACTGCGGGTCTCCCATGGTGGCCAAGAGGTCTGCCCCTGTAGCTTGGTGGGACTGAAAGCCTCTCCCATACCATCCCATAGCTGCTGCCAACACCACTCGCCACTGCTTAGGATGGATGGAAATGGACTAAAATGGAGCCCTTCCAAGGAAAAGTGTTATAATACATCATTTCACATGGGAAAAAAAACAGCCTTTGAAAACAGTATAGTACAATCCCATTTTGAAAACTATGTATAAGCATTGGTTCAAACACATGTTTATGCACTGGGGGGAAAAAGACTAGGAAGAAATCTGAATGATAGTTTTCACTATGTGATAGGGCTATGGATATCTATTTTCTTATTTATTTTTTCTGTATTTCCCAAATTGCCACAATGAAATCAGAAAACAAAATATGAGCTTTATAGAATAGAGACATCCCTCTTTTTTTTTCCTTTCTTGTTTGTTTTTGAGACAGAGTCTCACTCTGTCACCCAGACTGGAGTGCAGTGGCGTGATCTCCGTTCACTGCAACCTCCGCCTCCTAGGTTCAAGCAATTCTCCTGCCTCAGCCTCCTGAATAGCTGGGACTACAGGTGCCTGCCACCACACCTGGCTAATTTTTGTATTTTTAGTAGAGATGGGGTTTCATCATATTGGCCAGGCTGGTCTCGAACTCCTGACCTTGTGATCCACCTGACTCGGCCTCCCAAAGTGCTGGGATTACAGGCGTGAGCCACCACGCCCAGCCTCCTCTTTTTCTTAAAAGAGCTATCCCTTCTGTGCTTCTAGACTGCCTGCCAGGATAGTGACAACATGACTGAGAATACTCGCATACCTGCAAACGTTTCACCTTCCTGCCTTAGGCAGAGAGGGGTAGCAATAAAGAAGTACTAAGGAACAGAATTTGGTAATGCAGACAAGTGATTTTTGCTCCAGGCCACACTGAAGCAAGGATGTTTAAATCAATAGTGTTGGCCATGCGTGATGGCTTATGACCATAATCCCAGCACTTCGGGAGGCCGAGGTGGGAGTTCAAGACTGGGCAACTCCAAAAAAAAATTTAAAACCAGCTAGACATGGTTGTGTGTACCTGTAGCCCCAGCTACCCAGGAGGCTGAGGCATGAGGATCACTTGAGCCTAGGAGGTAGGGGCTGCAGTGAACTATGATCACACCACTGTACTCCAGCCTGGGCAACAGAGCAACACCCCATCTCTAAAAAAATAATAAAAAAAGAAAAAGAAAAAAAATCGTGTTGCTATTTACTGCTTTGGTTTCTACTTGGTTAACTCTCCTTAGAGATAAATGGCCTCCATAGAATCCCTGCCACTGGAAAGGCATCTTGTACTATGTCCCCAGTCATCTACAACTTCGCATTAGAAGATGTGAAATCCCTGGTGTTGGGCACTATTTCTAACACCTCTGTGCTCTTGTCTAGATGATCAGTCCCTGAAGCTTCCTCAATTCCTCAGCCTCTACTTTGGACAATATAAGCCTTTCGCTCCTAAACCTACTTGAATCGAGAAAAAGAATTTCTGAAGGAGGTGATTAGATACTAAAGGAAATACTGAAGCCATTTGGAAGCATGGAGTCACAGAACATTTGAGCTTCAAGGGGCTTTAGAAACCACCTAGGCCAGCTACCCACTCCCCCAGCCCCACTGGCTTCACAGATGCTACTCTTGTATCCATAAAAAAACCTACACTCTGGCCCAAGAGACCGGGATTCTTCTAATCCTGGCTCTGTCACTAGGTAGGCATCTTGCTCGTGTCATTTCTCTCTGTTGGCCTCAGTTTGTTTACTCATAAAACAAAGGGATTAGAGATCCTCTCAGTTCTTTCTAGCTCTGACATTCTATGGAATCAAACCAAGGGTCTGGCCTCCCTGTCAATAATAATGAAAGTGGGTAGAGTGGGCCAGTGGGAGAGGCTGGGATCTTGCATAAGGAAGAAGCCAGCTACCTTCAGACTTGGTTCACCAGGTACCCGAGTGGTCCTCAGCATCAGTGGGAGTACACCGTACATCAGCCCTCTTCCTCCAGCAGGTTGAGTTTCCTGCTGTGAGATGGCACCTCTTTCTCCTTCTCCTTCTCCTTCTCTTTCTCTCTCTCTGTCTGTCTGTCTCTCTGTCTCTTTGTCACTTTCTCTCAGCGGTTTTAGCTATAAGGCTCCTTTGGCTGTCCAGGACTAAGAGCCTGCACGATAACTAGGAATCAGTCAAGGTGCCTGGGTCATAGTCAAACAGCTGGCCTCTGGAGTAAATGCCAGAGTGTTGGCCAGATAGCAAAGCAGAAGAATTGCCAGAAAAGACTAGCAAATATATATATTTTTTTTTCTGGGAAGAAAAACCAGAGATGTAGTAAAAATACCAACTAAGTCTGAACTCAGGTGAGATAAAGCCCTTGCTGGTGGGCTGGGAATAAGACGGCATCCGACAGGGGAGGAAAGGGAGCCTTGGCAAGCCCCCTGACCACAGGAGGAAGGGAAAACAAAGGCTACTGAGCAAACCAGAACCAGTGGGGCTTGGCCTGAGGCCAGGGGAAAGCTGGCATACACTCAAGAGAGCCAGGAAAAGGGTGGGACTCAGAGGCCCCACCAGAAATGGGCATCCCAGACGAACCCAAACAGGAGGCCATCCAGACCCACTCCAGGACAGTGGCCAAGCCTTGATGTTGTCACTGCTGCCCATACCAACTGTTATCAGAGAATTAGGGGAAGTGGAGAATCCCAACATGAAAATTTGTTTATCTGATAAATTACTTATATAGAACCAGAAAGGATTTGAAATAGCTTTTGGAACTTCTGAGAGGAGGATAAAAAGATAAGAGCCAAATAAAGTTGGAGGAGAGGTAAAAACTATTGTTCATATATTTGGAAATGAAGACTAAGGGAAGCTATTTCAAACACACATAATGCTTTGTTTTGAACATTTTCAAGTTAATTTGCATGTTAGGGGATTTATAAGAGTAAAAATGGGAAGCACTTGAATGGTTGGCTCCTACTAAACCAAATCAGCCAAGAAAAGAATCCCTCAAAGTGAGATAACAACATGCATTTTCACAAATATAAGATACTGGGTCTTTCTCTTTCCCTGTCTGCTACAACAAGACGTGGAATATTCATGATTCTTTCTGATACAAAATAATTTCTAATTATAAAAAAGTGTTTACAAGCCTTTTTTATATTGCTTGCCATGAAAGAGTACAGATTGTCTTTGGTGAAGTCTGTGTTATTCTGTGATTAGGTGGTGCTTCTTGTGGCACTGGGGCTGGAGGAAGAGGGCTGATGTGCGGGGTTAGGTACTGATGCTGAGGAATACTCGGGTATCTGGTGGAGCAAGCGACATCTCTCACACTAAACTCAGGGTCTAAATTCCCTTTTCAGTGAGAGCAAAACCAAAGCCTTAAAGTCTCAGATTGGAAATGCTTCATTCAATTTCCTTCACTGTCTTCTGGACATAAGTCTTCACAGTGGTTCTGCTTAAAGAATTCTGAATGATGAGCTGAGGATGTTCTGTGACTTATTTTTCTACAAAGGCACAGGCCCCACTCTTGATTCAGCTAGGTTGCCCTGTCATAGCAGTAACCAGATGAGTACCTGCAGGCCAATGGAATCCGACGCCAAGGCTGAGTTCATGGCATTAAAACTATCCAGGGCAGATGACTGGGTTTGGATGTGATTCTCCAGATACTCCTGCTGGGCGTGGGAAACCTGGACAGATCAAGGAGACAGTCACACAAAATCAATCCCTACACGTTCATGACAATCTTCAGTTAGGCTGGAACTTTCTTCTGTTGAAGCCGCATCTACTTTAACAATATCTAAAGTAAAGCTTTAAATTAAAAGTCAATATCTGTATGACCCAGAGAGTAGAAGGGCAAGAATCATCTTCCTTTGGAGAGTGTTTACTCACAGACCCTCGCTGAGCCCTCTCAACAACACTGTGCAGGAGTCAGAACGTTGTCTTTTGCAAGGAAGAAAATAAGCAGAGAGGTTATGTGATTTGCTCATTGTCAAAAAGCTCAGAAGCGGCACTCCTAGAACTAGAACCCAGTTGAAATAACTTCTGCAGCCACCTTGCTGTTTGTAGTCACCATGGAGAGAATATGCTTTAGTCTCACTCAATTCTCAAGAGTTGTTTTTGTAATCCCAGCACTTTGGGAGGCCGAGGCAGTCGGATCACCTGAGGTCAAGAGTTCGGGACCAGCCTGGCCAATGTGGTGAAACTCCATCTCTACTAAAAATACAAAAATTAGAAAGGCGTGGTGGCGCACACTTGTAATCCCAGCTACGTGGAAGGCTGAGGCAGGAGAATCGCTTGAACCCTGGAGGCTGAGGTTGCAGTGAGCCAAGGTTGCAGTGAGCCAAGATGGCACCATTGCACTCCAGCCTGGGTGACAACAGCAAAACTCCATCTCATTTAAAAAACAAAACAAAAAAAAAGAGTTGTTTTGTTGCTGCTGTTGTTGCTGCTGTCTTTGTTGGGTGTGCGTGTTTAACATGTCTGAGTCAGAGGCCAGTCTTGACCTAGATATTGGCAAGAGGCTAGATATAGTTAGGACTGAGGGTAGAAGTCTCCAGGAAGGCCCCCCATGTGTCCTCTGGGAGCAGCAGGAAGCAGCCCTGGCCCAGCAGAGCAGGAGGTGCACCCTGGAGAGTGGAGACAGAATTGAAGCAGCAGACCAGGCCCAGGAGCACGTGGCAGCTTTGTGTTCAGCAGTGTGTTTCAACAGCAATCATTTAGCAACCTTAATCTGGCTGCAATATGTAGGATGGCTTGGAGAAGGAGGAGACCCGCAGGCAGAGAGACAGGGTTTCTGGGACAATTCTAGCATGAGAAAATGAGGGGGTTTAGGAGACGGTGATGGAAAGCAAGGAGCAGAGTCTTGTTTACGCATATATTGCAAATCCAATTCTTTGGCTTTGATGACAGTCATTGGTGTCCGACAGTCATGGCAGAATGACTTTCCATAAGCAGGTGAGAATTTCACAAATGCCCTCCCACATGCCAGTTGGAATGAGCTGGGTGGATAAATTTACATAGCCCCACTCCTATCATCAAGGTAGTAGGTGTTACTTAAGCACTTAATCTCACAGCCCAGTCATAAATTGAACTGTAATGCATGACTGTTGTAACTGCCCTTCTTCCCCACAGATACTAACTCTTATGGAAGGTATGTCGTATAGACAGGGACTTTTATCTCTGAGATTATTAATAACCAATTTTTTTAAATGTCCACAAGCATTAGCTTGGCTAAACTAGAGGAAGGTTATTTTTCTTAAATTTTTGAGTAGGTAATACACTCACACGGTGCAAACATTTAAAAAGTATAAAGTTACTTTTATATTTTTATAAAAAATTACCACCCTGCTCAGTTACCACCTGCCCATTCCTGCCTCCCAATTAGAAACAGTAGTTCATTACTTTCTGGATTATCCTTTTAGTAACTTTTTGTGCACACACAGAACAATCCTGATTATGTTTATCTTCTCTTCCTGTTTTATACAAATGGTAGCAAAATTTTCCTACATATTTTCTTGCATCTTGCTTTTATTCACCATCTACATCTCTCTCTGTATCTCCCCTTCAAGGGCTTACTTGCATTTTTTCTTTTTTCTTTTACAACTGCATATATTCTATTGTAGAGATACATAATTTATCTTACTTTCCCTTTTTTTTTTTTTTTTGAAACAGGGTCTTACTCTGTCACCCAGACTGGAGTGCAGTGGCACAATCTTGGCTCACTGCAAACTCTGCCTCCCAGGCTCAAGCAATTCTCCTGCCTCAGCCTACCGAGGAGCTAGGATTACTACCTGCACCACCATGCCCGGCTAATTTTTGCATTTTTGGTAGAGACAGGGTTTCACCATGTTGGCCAGGCTGGTCTCGAACTCCTGACCTCAAATGATCCACCTGCCTCGGCCTCCCAAAGTGCTGGGATCATAAGCATGAGCCAACGTGCCTGGCCACTTTCCCCTTCTTGATAGACATTTAGGTTTCCAATGATTTTACTATTACAAACAATGCTGCAATAAATAAGTCTATCCTTATGTCTTTCTTCATATGTGAGAGGAATAGAATTGCTGGGTCAAAGGATCTAAGCATCTGTAATTTTGATCGATAATGCTGAATTGTTCTCTATAAGAGTAATAGCGAATTGCATTTTCATCAGCAACCCGCTTGTTTGCCCATAGGCCTGTGAACAATGTCCTGCCCGCCTCTTGCATTTTGGCGGGTCTAATAGATAAAAATTATATCATGGGATGGTTTTAACCTGCATTAAATGACAGGGGAGGCAGAGCATCCTGTCATACACGTAAGAGCTCTCCATCTTTCCTTTAGTATAATTACCTGTTACAAATCTTTAGTCTATTTTTACGAGTTGTAGCCTTTTTCTTCTTGATTCGTGGGGGATCTTTAAATATTCAGAAAATGAGCCTATTATCTATGACATGAAGGACAAATAATTTTTCCCGGTCATTTGACTTTGACATTTTTACCATCAGGACTTTCTCATTTTAAAGTTGTCAAAGTTATCAGCCTTTCCTTTCACAGTTTTGGGATTTTATGTCATAATAAGAAAAGGCATTCCCTTACCCCAAGGGTATAAACGAATTCACACATATTTTTCTTCTAGCACTTTTGGGTTTTATTTTTCACATTTAAATCTTTGGTACATTTGGAATTTATCCAGGTATAAGACTTCCAACAGCACGTAAGTTTTCCTAATAGCGCACATTGACTAGTCCATTTTCCTTCCTTTTTTGAGATGCTACATTTATCACATATTGGGGTACATTTCTGGAGTATTTTTAACTGATGTTTGTCTATTTATGTGCCACTACGATACTGTTTCACTCTCTGAGGCTTTTTCACTTTCTTTTAACATTTAATAAGGCTACTCCCTCTCATTGCTCTTTTTTCTCATTATTTTTGCAACTCTTTTTATTTATTTTCTATATAAACCTTAGAATCACCTACTCCACTTATAAAAAAACAAAACCTGTTGGTCTTAGGCTGGAGTGCAGTGGCCGGATCTCAGCTCACTACAAGCTCCGCCTCCCGGGTTCACGCCATTCTCCTGCCTCAGCCTCCCAAGTAGCTGGGACTACAGGCACCCACCACCTCATCCAGCTAGTTTTTTTGTATTTTTTAGTAGAGACGCGGTTTCACCATGTTAGCCAGGATGGTCTCAATCTCCTGACCTCGTGATCCGCCTGTCTCGGCCTCCCAAAGTGCTGTGGTCTTTTTATTGGGTCACATCAAATTGGTACAGTAACGTGGACCTTATGATGCTGAGTCTTCCTTTCAAAGCACATGGTGTTTCTTTCCACTTATTATAGTTGACTCCTAGGTATGTAGTATTTTTCTGTTGATGATATTTTGGAAATTTTTTGTACATTGAAACCTGTTTGTATATATTAATTCTATATCCTCTGTGTGTGTGTGTGTGCGTGTATAAAATTTTATACCCTGCTACAAATAACGAATTCCTTATTTGTTCATAGTAGTTTTTCTTTCATCAGCTCATGCTCACTTGGGCTTTCCAGGTATACAGTCATATGGTTTGTAAACAGTGATAGTTTTCCATCTATCTGTGCCATTTTTAAACCTGTATGTTTATTTCTCTTGTTTGGCTAGTATGTCAAGAACAATGTTAAATAATAATAGTGATAGCTGGCTTCCTTGTTTTGCTCCTGACTTTGGTGGGAATGCTTTGAACATGAAGAAGATTATTCTTGCCACAAAAATGTCCCTTTAGGTAACACATTTCATTCTGTGATAAAAACTTCCTCAGTTTATTTAAAATATAATTCTATTGATAAACAAGACTAGATACTCTAATATCTTTAGACACTAGCAACTGAGAGACCACTCTGAGCTCTGCCATGCCTCCCTATCTCCAAGCAACTGAGATAATGACTTACTGAAAGTTCCTGGGTGAGCTGTCGAATCTTCTGCCTCATCTCACCATAGTCTCCATACATTCGCTTTCTCACTTTTTCCAAAGTGGCTCTCACCTGTAGCCCACAGAGATACTAGTTAGAGATCAAGCTATAACATTTTCATACAAGCTTTCCAAAACTTTTAAGAAACTCTAAAGAAAGAAGGAACCCACATAAAAATACTCTTAAGAACAAGACAGTCAGGAAATGAAGGGAGGTCACCCCCAACAATTAGTTAGAAACTAGATAGGAATTATCCAAATAATTTATATGTATAATTTTATATGTATATTTATATACATAATAAAATATATAGGCATGTATTAATATAGAATATATTAAAATATATGTTAATATGATATATTAATTACATATAATTCTAGATAATTACACATAAATATAATAATAAATATTAATTAGCCAAATGAACTCTGAAGAAAAAATAGTTTGTTGAAATTCACCTATCACCCTCAAATTACATTTGGGCAAGGTTTTGCCCTTTTCCCATCACGTATTTTTACAAGTAGAATGTGTTTTAACAGACTCATGGCTAAGAGGAGCAAAGAAACCAAAAAGCAACCTCTAATTTTCCCTCTCTCTGCTCTGACTGCCAAAGAGCAATTAAATATCTGGAATGGAAGGAAGTAAAATATGAACCCTGGAGAGCCCATAAATTGGAAAGTCAGTTCCTCAATAATCACCAATAATACACAAGGCAGTAAACATAACAAAAGTTCAAGTGATCCCCAAAACACTTGTTTACACAAACACTGTTCAAGTTTCTCTACAGTACTACTTTCAGAGGCCTAGCAGGACCTCAAAAACTTTAAAAACACAACAAAAGACCTTACAAACAGTCCCTGTCTCCTCTTTTCTTCTGGTGTCCCTAGGATGGGGGAAATACTCAGGAATCCTCAAAAAGGGCAGGAAGTCTCAAGGGAGTTTTCTCCAGCACACTCCAGAATTTCTCTTTTAGGAAGGGCCTAAAGGCAGCAGTTTGGTTAGAATGGAAGTATTTAGGACATAGTATTGGAAGGTTTAATTTTGAAGCACATTGTTTTAAATTAGACAGCATGTTTATTAGGGGTTACTGGATATTGGTGGAGATTTGGGGGAAAGGAGAGTCAAGACTCCAAGACTTCCGGATATGAATTCTAAAAATAGAGTCTACTTTCTTGCCATTAACTACAAACATTTTGGGAAAATGAGGTTAAAAGTACAACTTTTCATTCTAGGCAGGCAGAACGGCTTTCACGTGTGGCCCTGAGCTGGCTCTTGCGCTGCTCCCAGTGCTGAGTGGGTGGAATCTTGAGCTAAAGGCAAATACTGCAACGACCAGGCCAGGGATGATACCGAAGCCACCTGTGGCAGGAGGGACCTGAAAGTTAGTTTTAAGTTGCAGATCACAGTGGAGGGTAGTAATTCCAGGTCATGTGACTTTGGCACAAGTCATCCACGACTCAGGATTAGCCAACATCTCCTCCTGTCTTTGTCTTGGGCAATCTGGGACTCAGGACTCTGTTTAGAAGGTTATTAAGAGAGGAGCCATGCCTCTGGAGCATTTAAATGAGGAAGGTCTATATATTTCCTTGAGAAAAAAATACAAGAAAGTTAAAATGTCTGAGCTATTCTTAACAGGAAATTCAAGAATTGAATATTCTGAAAGGTTAAACATTATGTCTGGAGGCCAGGCACAGTGGCTTACACCTGTAATCCCAGCATTTTGGGAAGCTGAGGTGGGAGGTTCACTGGAGTCCAGGAGTTTGAGACCAGCCTGGGCATCATGGCAAAATCCCAACTCTACAAAAAATTATCTATGGGTAGTGGCACGCACCTGCAGTCCCAGCTGCTTGGGAAGCTGAGGCAAGAGGATCACTTGAGGCTGGGGAGGTAGAAGCTGCAGTAAGCTGTGATTGTGCCACTGCACTCCAGCCTGGATGACAGAGTGAGACCTTGTCTCAAAAATATATAATAAAATAAAGTTTTAAAATTATGTTTGAAAGCTGGGATAACTAGGAGTTTGAGGTTGGTGGCTGTCATACACATTATGTATATGCATGTTAATTTTTCTGGCTTTTCCTCATACTTTCTGCTAAGCATTTATTATTTTTTAAATTCAACAAATGTTCCTTTTAAAAACTCACACAAAAGCTAAGACATCGTGAGTCTGCATCTTATCTGAAAACCCACAAAATAAAATGGGGCTCACAGAGCTGTGTTTTTAACCTTAGGTATTAAAGCCCAGCTAACCCCCACAATCTCAGCCTGAGGACTGAAGTATGCACCGAGTAAAAGTGACTTGCTGGGCCAGACACAGAGCTGGAGCTCAAAGCAAGGACTGTGAGCTCACAGGCCTGGGTGACTCCCTGGCCCCACACTGCCTCTTACAAGCACTTTCTAAGCCACTGGTCTATAATGTGAGCCCATCAGTGTCAGAGCAGCCCATCTCCTCTTCCACACAAGCTGGGTGGTTTGGTCAAGAGGGGAATCAGTCAATCTAGGGGAACACAGGATGGAATGAAAAGAAATGGAGAGAGAAAAAGAGAGAGAGAGAGAGAGAGAGAGAAATACTCCAAAATGTTAACAGTTGCTCTGGTTGAATGGTGAGATTATGAGTGATTTTATTTTCTTCTTCATACATATTTGTATTTCCCAAATTTTCTCAAAAGAACATGTAATTTAAAAGATAGGAAATAAACTATTAAATACAAGGAAGTGAATGGCATTGATTGGCTTGGTTGGACAAAGTCTATTGTGGTTGACTTCCTAGCATTTGTTTCAACCCAACTGATTGGTCTGAATCAGCCACCGTCTTCCTATTCCTTTTGCCAGGGATGGATTTGGGACTGGTAAGTGTGATAAAGAAAAACCACTCAAGAGCCTCCAAACCCTACACGGAAGGAGGAAGCCATCTGCTCTCCTAAGTATACTTACCTAGTAACATCCATCCAGCAGAAGTTCAACCTTTCCTTCCTTGCAGATTTACATCTGTACTTTAACATTACCATTTCCAGAAACCAAACACAGAAACATTTCCAGCCAAAATGATAACATTAAGAATTCTTTCAAAATACCTTATTACATTCACTTCAATGCTTCCAACTCCATCCTCTTGCATGCTACAAAAAGAAAACAGATGGGGGCAAAAACTCTTAAATGGCTCACATCTTTGATGTAGTTCATCTCTTCCTTCAGTTGACTCGTGGACCACCCATACACCACCATTTCTTTCTGCTGATTTTGATCTGATCTTCGCACCACACCATAAACAACACCCTGAGGAAGTTTCCTGGTAGGTTCTCCATTGCTCAGGTCAAGATGCTAAAAGAAAGTAGGAAAAGAGAAAAAGAATAATGACTCTTTAAGCCTCATGCAAACAGTTGTCATAATGGGCCCACTGTGTATGATTATGCAAATTGTGCCCAGCACTCATTGCCTGGCAGTGGAGATGGAGGGAGCAAAAATCCCACCTGCTCTCTGTTCACCAAGTTGATTTGGCATAGGCTTGGGCTGCATGTATCCCGGAGGAACAGCACCCTTTGCTAATGTCTATAAGGGCCCGTCCACTCACCTAGGAGTAACTCCCACAAAGATACCAGATGGACTTGTGTTGTCCTAGTAACAAAAGCAAGCATTCGAAACCTCATGCTCTTAATAATGCTATCTTTCCCCTTTTCCCAGCTTCTCCATATGACTCCAACCTCATCATTAAATACATGGCCTACAACGCACAAGGTTGAGGCTGGCGGTCATCTAGCAGCCAAACTGTCCTCTGAGGGTAGGGCTGGTCCTGGGGCCAAGTTCTGAAAAAGGGGGTAGTGTTAGTACATAACCTGTTGTGATCATTCATGAAATATTTCTGAAAAGCCAGGAAGAGGTGGTGCGACTGCAGCCCAAAAGGATCCTCCCAGTCCTGTTGGCTGGTTCTTAATTCCTTCAGTTAAAGTTTTGGTCATTGTTGAAATGCAAATACCCTTGAGAAACAGTAACATGTCCAAGCCTTAACACGCTTTTATAGAATGAAGGCTTAGCAAGCAGGAAAGGGGTATATTAAGATTTGTTGAGCGCCTACTATAAGCTAGAAATATTCCTAAGCACATTTAATGTTTGCAACCACTCTGTGACACAGCAATTGTCCTTTCTGTACTTTCCACTTCATAGCTGGGAAAACTGAAGTTCAAAGAGGTTAGGCAACTTGCTTATAGACACACATCTACATTCAAGCCTGGCTCTGTGATTCTGTCTGACATTAAGCACCTCCCCATACCGCAAGTTATGTTTAGATGCAGGGGACAGAGTAGGGGTCTTCACAACACGGAAGGGAGAGAAGTAAGAAAAAATCCAAGATCAAGGACTGAGACTTCAGACAAACTGATCTTCTCTCAATTTTCCCTGGGGCGGACCCAGGTACCTCGACAATCCCACAGCACAGAAACCCAAATTCCATAAGGGTAATTCTGCTCTCCTGCTAACTTTTCAACTGCCTTTACACAGAGATTCTTGCCATGTACTTGGAAAAAAAACAAAAACAAAAAAAAAAAAACGCTTTTTTTTTTTGAGACAGAGTCTCACTCTGTCACCCAGGCTGGAGTGTAGTGGCGTGATCTTGGCTCACTGCAACCTCCACCTCCCAGGTTCAAGTGATTCTCCTGCCGCAGTCTTTCAAGTAGCTGGAATTACAAGTGTGTACCACCACACTAGCTAATTTTTGTATTTTGTTTGTTTGCTTTTGAGACAGAGTCTCACTCTGTTGCCAGGCTGGAGTGCAGTGGCGCAATCTCGGCTCACTGCAGCTTCCGCCTCCTGGGTTCAACCAATTCTCCTGCTTCAGCCTCCTGCGCAGCTGGGACTACAGGTGCACACCACCATGCCCAACTAATTTTTGTATTTTCAGTAGAGACGGGGTTTCACTATGTTGGCCAGGATGGTCTTGATCTCTTGCCCTTGTGATCCACCCATCTCAGCCCCCAGAGTGCTGGGATTACAGGCGTAAGCCACTGCACCCGGCTAATTTTTATACTTTTAGTAGAGACAAGGTTTCACCATCTTGACCAGATTGGTCTCAAATTCCTGATCTCAAGTGATCTGCCTGCTTTGGCCTCCCAAAGTGCTGGGATTACAAGCATGAGTCACCGCACCTGGCCCACAAAATATTTTTTAACACACAAAACTTTAGTCTGCATTTGGAAATCATTCACTGTGGCAGAACAGTAAGTACTTTATGATCCCATTCATTCAAAGTTTGCAAAATCAAAGAAAGGTCTAGAAAGCTACGTGATGATGATGAATCTTACAGGTCTCTAAGGAGGGAACCTCGGGTGGGGTGGGCGCGCTAGAGATCAGGATGGACTTTTGTCATTTTCTTTATACCTTTCTATCTTGCTTGTTCTTTGTTTTGTTTTGCTCCGTTTCAATGTAAGGTTTTTTAAAAGTAAGACAATACAACAACCATTGCTTCTCGCCCTTCTTCCCACACTTGGAAAGAGATGGATGCAAGGGGCTGTGATTCCTTGTACTTGCTTCTGGTAAACGCCTTCCCCCTGAGTCCCTTACAGCTGGGTCCCAAAAGCACTGATGCTACCCTGACATTTGTGCTTAAGTTTGGGTAACTGAGCTGTTAAATAGTTTGCAGCAGAGTCACAAGCTGGCATTGAGTTATCCCCAATTTACCGGACATATAACCAGGAAGAGGAAAAGCTCTAATGAAACTCCCCAAATACCAGGAAACAAAAGCAAGATCTTTCAGTCACAGACTCCACGTAGTTCCTCAAAAACAAGCCGATTACGACACAGAGCTTTGGTGAAACGCATTTCTGCAAAGCAAAGGCTTTCAGAGGTGAACTGGCTTGCAGGAAAACTCAGGTGGCTGGACACAGAGGATCCTGCCCCTGGCCTGGGCAGGGAGATGAGGCCGCCACGGAGCGGGGAAAACACAAGCAATGCCAGGAACACTGAGGTCTGTAGAACACTCCTGAGCGGCCCAGGTCTCAAAGTTGTACACACAGAAAGAGATCAAGATACACTGAGTGAAAAATCATAAATTTCAAATTTTCGTTTTTTAAGACTGTGTGTTTGTGTATGTAAAACTTCTAGAAAGATGGAATCCAGATCTCTAACGACAGTTTCCTCAGGAAAATGAGATTTCACTTTTTCCTTCATGTTCTTTTGTGGACTTTGAATGTTTTTTGGCAAAAAGAAAAAAGCATTATGTTTGAATTGATCATTTGTGTAAAGGTCAGGGTCTAAATAAAAGGGCCCCGGGAAGGGCACGGCCCCAGGACTCTACCCGCAGTGGAGATGGAGTCCTCTCCACGCCAGGGGAGGGGACTCCTGAGGCAGCCCAAGGAGCTGATGGGCCCTGACAGGAAAAGTGAAGAAGAACGTTACTGAAGAAAGAGGAGGGGGAAGACATTTGTTGTTAGGTGATTTTATTATATATAACATATAACATACATTGTAACATATATGTCATATAACATATTGTATATAACATATATTACATTATATACAACATATAATATTTCCTTTAATCCTCACAGTGACCCTACTGTGTAAATAGTATGACCTCTCTTCTTCCAGGGTAACAGCCTGCGAGTGCCTGCCTATGTCTTTCCAAATTGGAGCTCTTTTTTCACCACAGTGCTACAGTCAGGAGAGCATCTGGAACTCACGTCTCCATGTGGTATCCCAGGGTCTCCAGTCACAGGTAAGCCAAGAGCCTGCCTTCAGGTCTCAGGGCCATTTGGAAGAGGCAGGCCCAGGGTGGGGGGCTCTTTCCACTTCCCCCACCCATCCCCAACCCCACACCTGCCTCACTGTCTCCCTTCCGTTCCTTTAGGAACCAACCTCCTTCGTGTTTCAAGGTAATCACACGTGCTGTTCCCTCGATCTGCGCTGCCGGGCTGAAATGTCGCTTCCTCAAGAATCAAGAATACCTTCCCTCACCCTTCGGACCCCTGAGGTCTTCTCGGTCCACTCTCACAGCTCTTCCCCACGACACTTGCCACAGCTGCAGCCCAGCGACTGTTGGGATATGTCAGTATCCTTGTGTGGGGAAGGCCTGCTTCCCTATCAACTGAAATTCCAGCAAGTCCAGGGCCCAGTTTGTCTTCTTTTCCACCGTAATTCCCAGATCTAACAGTGACTGACATGCAATGGTCTCTCAATAACTATTTGCTGAATGAATAGGGAACTTTAGAAGTTGAGAGAGGTCTAAGAATTACTCAGGGTACATAAATATGGTCCAAATGAAGTGAATACCTGTTATTCTTCTTAGATGGAGGAATAGACAGTTGATGTTTACCCCAGTCACAACACGTATACCCAGAAAAGCTGCTAGGAGCAGAGATGTCTATCATTTTTATAAAATGTCAGCATGCTTTTGGTCAAAAACTGAACATAGGAAAAAAAGAAAAAAGCTGATATGCTGCGCAAGATGTTTGGGGCTAAATTTCTCTCCTCTTGTATCCTTTAAAATACCTCCCAATAAGAAAAGTATTACGTTTTAGGCAGAAGAGCATTATGATGATATTAAGAAACAGTCTCTTTTAGAGAAACATGCTGAGATACAGATGATGTATATTTATTTCCTTATACAGCATGGATGTAGATGAGGCAGGATTGGCCATGTATTGAGGTAGGTGGTGCTGGGGAAAGGGCCAGTGACTCATTACACGATCCAGTCTCATTTTGTATGTTTGAAACTCTCCAAAATTAAGTTTTTTAAAACCTCCTTATAGCCAGGCACGGTGGCTCATACTTATAATCCCAGCACTTTGGGAAGCCAAGGCAGGCAGATTGCTTGAGCCCAAGCATTTTGAGACCAGCTTGGGCAACATGGTAAAAATCTATCTCTGCAAAAAATGCAAAAATTAGCTGGATGTGGTGGTGTGGGCCTGTAGTCCCAGCTACTTGGGAGGCTAAGGTGGGAAGATTGCTTGAGCCCAGGAGGTTGAGGCTACAGTAAGCCATGATCACACCACTACACTCCAGCCTGGGCAACAGAGCAAGACCCTATCTCAAGAAAATTTAATTTAATTTAATTTAAAAATCAAAAGCCTCCTTATAATTCTACTTGGTATTAAAAAATCAAATTTTAAAAAATGTACTCTAGACCTATTAAAAGCCTCCTGGGCATGGAACAATACTAGATAAAATCTGCTTGAAAATAAAAGGCCTGGACGGACACGGTGGCTCATGCCTATAATGCCGGCACTTTGGGAGGCCGAGGTGGGTGGATCACGAAGTTAGGAGATCAAGACCATCCTGGCTAACACAGTGAAACCCCATCTCTACTAAAAATACAAAAAATTAGCCAGGTGTGGTGGCGGGCGTCTGTAGTCCCAGCTACTCTGGAGGCTGAGGCAGGAGAATGGCGTGAACCCGGGAGGCGGGCTTGCAGTGAGCTGAGATCACACCACTGCACTCCAGCCTGGGCAACAGAGCGAGACTCTGTCTCAAAAAACAAAAGAAAATAAAAGGCCAAATAAATGTGTAGAATAAAAAGAAAGTTATTACAAAGAAGGAAAATTGACTGAAAGGGCATTCCATACTCTCAACACATACACAAAATCTCTGGATTAAGCTGTTCCCCGTGAGTGTTCACAGCTTAAAATCTACCCACACTATGGCTGACCTCCCTAAAGATACATCTGGCAGCCAGTGCCTTAGAAAGAAAGAGTAGCCACAGAAAACTAACTCAGCCTAAATTCCTCTCGTAAGGGATTTACTGACCATCGAAGAGTCTGGGTTAACAAGGCCAACAATATTGTACAAATCTTAAATGAGAATATAGGATCCTACAATGCAACAAGCTCCACAAAGGCAGGGACTACATCTGTCTTATTCACTGCTCTATCTCTGGTACCCAGCATAAACAGATGCTTCATAAATACATTTTGAAGGGAAAAAGAAAGATGGAATATTTGGAGTATACTCATCCTTGACACTGAGGATTAATCTGTGCAAAACAAGAAAATCCCTTGGTCAATCAGGGTTCTTAGGGGAAATAAGAGCGGAAACACCGCTCAACGTACATCAAACTGACAATAGCAGACTAACACAGCCAGTCCCCCACCCCGCCCCACCAGCCAGGATGGGCAGCTGGTCACACATCCTGGCTGCCAGTATGAGTGAGAAGGGCCATAACGTGACTTGCGTGACTTCCAGACTGGAAGCCAAGTTATTTCCAAAACTTCTGACTTCAGACCTCTTTTCTCCAGCCAGAGGGCAGCAGCTAACCCAGGACTGCTGAGCACAGAGCCACTGGGTTCCCTGCCCATCTTGCAGGCAGAGGCTGGCACTTCAGGAATGTGCTCTGGCTTGTCCAACCTGTGTATCTATCTCAGCAAATTATTTGGCGCAGGTCATTACTCATACTTGACACTGTTCTGCTTTCTTGGACAAAAATAAACATCACCTCTGAGCCTGAAGGGCCTTTCCAGAGCCTGGGAAAGAAACAGGGAGAAATGGGCAGGCCCGTATTCTCAGAAAAACTGAAACCTTCGGCTTATCAAATACTTGACCAGGCACAGTGGTGTATGCTTGTAGTCCCAGCTACTTGAGAGGCTGAGACAGGAGGAATACTCGAGCCCAGGTGTTCAAGGCAATCATGTGCTATGATTGCACCTGGGAACAGCCACTGTGCTCCAGCCTGGATGACATAGTGAGACCCTGTTTCTAAAAAATAAAACTAATTTCGTTAATTCTGACAGTCTCAAAGACTGAATAGTGCTCACTTCCTAAGTAAACTCAGGAGAAAAGATCACTTTCAAAGCTTAAGATGAGAAGGAAAAGGAAAGCTTCTAGCCAAGCAGAAGTCCCAAAGAGAGTGGCATTTGTAATGACAGCACCCTGACAGGAGTGCTAGTGTACAGCTAGTGTACAGCTTCAATGCAGACTAGTGTGCAGCTAGTGTACAGCTTCAATGCAGACTAGTGTACAGCTAGTGTACAGCTTCGATGCAGACTAGTGT